>NC_083770.1:32299279-32519279 GCF_963514075.1 Conger conger
TCGAGTGCACGCTAGCTGTCAATAGCATTTAGCCAGAGACATGCGTAGTCAAACTTTGACTCAAAGTGACATAGTAGTTCCTGACCTGGTGTGCTGGCCAGCTAGCTAGCACACGTTAGCTTATCAAACTTTTAAATTGTATCGATATCTGTAGGGAAATACAAAAGCGGCCATCTCAAGTTATCATTTAGCGTATATCATCTTGATAAGAAGCTAAGTGTGCAGATATAGGGTACGATATATAATTAACCTCATGTTTGTCGGACAGAAAGTCATGCGACTGTCATAGTTGTTTAGCAAAATGCACGTTTTTGTGTCAATTTGTGTTTGGCTGTATTGGCTTATTTCATCCTGTCTAGCCTGTGCCGGAGAAGACGACTTGTTGCTGTGCAGGACTTGTGGACACGAAGTTGCTTCAAGTGTAGATGCACGGTACTTTGCCAGTCGGTTGGCATTGTCGCATCGTAATAATACCATGATCGGAGATCAGAGGGCCACTATCCAGCTGTTTGAAAATCCCAATGGATTTCAGTTTGAAGTAGTCACATTTAGAAGAGCGGACGTGTTCAAACACTGGCCAGCGGACAAACGTTTCACCTGGTACCCGGGATATTCCTGGACAGTTGCCACTTGCCCTCGCTGTAGTGCACACCTTGGTGAGTAACAGATCATGTTTATAAGCAACCAAATTTTAACTTTAATCGTAAAAAATTATCTTAACCGGCATGTTACAAATATTGCAATAGAAGAACATTATACCCTCTTGTGTTTCTTTGTGTTTCTACACGTTGATAGTGTCAGATAGTGCATCGAAATGGTTACATGCAATGAAAAGGCTTCGTACATTGTGAATTCGTTTATTCACACTATTTATTTAAACAAAGTAGATTTACTTTGGCAGTAAATTAGCCTTAACATTTATCATTGTATTTACTTTTCCAGGTTGGGCTTTTCAGCCCAGTGAATGGCCGGATGTAGTAACTGATGCGATATTTGAAGAGTCGGAGCAGACGTTTGTGGCCCTGATCGTTGACAAGCTGCTGCAGGAGAACTTTGCGGCCACGCTTCTCATTCCAAAATCATTCAGGAGCTAGCATCACTTTAAACTACTGCCTTGGGTGTACTTCATGCCACGGGCTAAGGACTACTGTTTGATCTTTCCTGTTCGTTATACGCATCTTTGCAGTATCAGGGACCGAGCATTAAAAAGTATCAGCAATGTCCAAATTGTTAATTTTGTACATTTCATGTTTAAGCATGTCATTACATTTAGGTAGCACTTATCCAAAACGTAATTTAATACGGACATTCTTGGTTTCAGTTGAACCCTTACAGTAATGTTTGATTCCACCGTTTAAGAGCAATTCACAGAAATGTTTACAAATGAATAGCACCTTTGGGACCAAGTGAATAATTAACCTTTACAGTAACTGCCAAATCTACAATTAACCTCCAATAATAAAATTAGAATAATCATTTTCCATATTGCTGGAGCACGGCTGCCATATTAATATTAAAGGTGCAACGGTAATCAGATGAAATTAGTTTTGAGGAGGGATGGTGTATTCAGTGGTACTTTTTACGCTACTTACACTGCAACTTTGTCGAATCCTGCTGGCTTTATTTTCTGTCGCTCGTGACAGTTAAGAGACGGTACACGGTTTGTGTACACATTTAGTTTTATTGTAACAAAGCAACTTGTACACTCAGTTTAAAACTGTCTTTTCAGTGGAAAAAAGAAAATTATTAGATGTAGAGTCCACGACAGATTCTACAGGTGATTTTTTTTTTTTTTTGTTTCATGAAGCATCAGGGCTCAAAATTACAAGAGTAACATTTTTTGTATTTTCTTTTTATTAAAAATGTCATTTCAAACCTCATGGATGCCTGTAAAACAATACAATGAAAATCAAAAACCCTAATGTTGATGTGTCAAAAATACGCATCTGCCCCCGCCCCCCTTCCCTTAACTCAGACATCTACAATAACCCCAGCCCTACCCTAATACTGACCCCCCTCCCCACCCCTAACCCAAACATTGTTATA
Organism: Conger conger; assembly: GCF_963514075.1. Classification (NCBI taxonomy): domain Eukaryota; kingdom Metazoa; phylum Chordata; class Actinopteri; order Anguilliformes; family Congridae; genus Conger; species Conger conger. The sequence goes on from NC_083770.1 coordinate 32,301,326, forward strand.
AGAGGCGATAGGAACAAGCTGGTAATTTCTATCTGTCCATTTAACCACATTGAGAACAATGTCAGCTCTAGGGGCCTACTGTGTATTGAACAAAATTATAAAGACAGTGAGGGGATGCTAGAGCTAGCAGGTCATTGCACCATGGCTTTTGTTCACTTATTTTACAACTTTTAAGAGGAAGAAAATTTATATATATAATATAAATTTCTATTGTACTTTAGTCTACTTAAGATGGCGTGCTGATTCTATTCAATTTTATTTACTCCCCCTCCCCCCCCCTCCCCCCAAAGTTCTCAGATGTACGTGGGAATTGGACATGGGACGTCAGCAAGAAATTTTGCCACTGGTTTTCTGATGCAGGTCTGTCCAGGGGCATAAAACTCGTATTAGACATGGCACGGACAGGAGAGGTGCTTCAGAACAAGAAGTCGAGGGGGAAAAAAAAAAAAGCATCTTGCTCCCAAGGACTTGTGGGTAATCAGTTGGAGACAATGGGAAAGGATGTGGGTGGAACATGTCCCTTATCCGGCTTAGTCGTCATCTCCATCGTCATCCTAGAAACAGTAAGAAGAACCCTTAATATTCCGGAGTGTTCCATCAAAGGTTCAGTGTCAAAAATTCAGTTCAGTGATTTACCTCTCCTTCCTCGCCATCCTCGTCCTCTTCGTCTTCCTCTCCATCGTCTTCATCTCCTTCCTCATCTATGTCCTCCAAGCCTTCTTCCTCCTCTTCATCGTCATCATCATCCTCACCCTCCCCTTCTTCGTCATCCATGTCAGGGACCTACACAGAAACCAAGCGCAAACCCAAAGGCAGCCTTTAGAACAGTGCACATTGCCCTCTTTCACAAAGCAACCCACACCCTGGACATAAAAAAAATTAACTCATTACCCTTCAAGACTAAATTAGTCTTTCTATGTAGAAGGTGTACATCATTAAAAATATAAACGTTTCAGCGTTTGGACATGACGCACCAGGTAGTACTGTAAGGGATTGGGCCAAATGTCATCCTTGATGACCTCCCCTAGCTCGTCAGCCCCAGCATCAGAGTGATCTGTGAACCAGGTGAAGAAACTCTCTGGCTCTTCATGCTGGCGCTTCTTGCCCGCTTTATTCTGCGTCTGGCCGGAGCGCTTCGTCAAGTCCTGGGGAGGGACACGATATAAAACGCACCAGGTTAACAAACCCTACCTTCAATCAGGACATGCTTCACCAAAAATTGGCCGTTAGGTTCTTGGAAGTCTACAACAGTTGTATTTTACATTTCCATATCAGCAAAATGGGTAGAGTGAAAGTGCCATCTACACACATTTGCAAAAATAAATATTTAACATTAAAATACATGCAAATTATGTTAGCACCACTGGAAAGAGCGCACGTCACATTTCATTAACATATTTGCACAACTTCCACCTCTTGCTTGTTACATAAGACGGGAAACTAGTAACACATACACCAACATACCTTTCCTGTTTTCCATTTGATCTCTGTTGATTTTGAGGATGGATCTCCACTCTCATTGAGATGAAACTCTTTGGAAAGAACTTTGTTCTCAAAGTATGGGTTTTCGTCAAAGTACTGAAAACAAGAAACCACACAAGAGAAGTAAATTACAACAGTCATCAAGTGGGCGATTTGACCGATGAAACTTTGAATGCTACAATAAGTACTTACAAAATCTATTCTGTAACCTGACTTGATGTCTTCAAACTCTGTCACCTCCACCCTGGTCAAATAGTGAAGTGCTTCCTCATCCTCTTCCCAAAGGAGAGCAGAGACTTCAGGGAAGAAGGGAGTGAAATCTCAACCAGCACTCACAGCAGTTTCAGTTCAGTTCACTTTCAGATTAACAGTTAATGTGTCAATTGCATCAATTACCTCATGGCCATTATTAAGAGATTAAGATTCCTTCTACATATTTCACCAACTAATTTGTAATATGCATTATATTGATACAACACGCAGCAGTGAACACAAATATTCTATATGTGCATGTACTCACCTTGTGGATGGTTGACGAATGTTGTGACCCAGAAGTTGGGGATTTTGGCGATCAGTTCTGATCTCTTCTGGAAGAATGGCTGGCGTAGTTTATTGTATTTCTGTTCTACTTTTAAAATTTCCTCACTGGCCTGTTCATTCAATCTGAAATGGAATACATTTTAACGTTACAAATAAATGTTCATTTCAGCACTTTGACATTACACATGGTAATCCAGAAAGTATGCATAACGGAATTAAGTTACCTGTCAATTTCATTCTGTACTTCATCAATGTGTTCAATGGCTTCCTGTTGCTCTTTTTCTAAAATTGAAAGAGAAATGTTAAGTATATCGTTAAATGTATTGGAAAACAAACTACCCAAGTGCAGATATCAAATCAAATGGAAGAATAAGCCAATTACCCGTTTTGAATTACAATTAACGAGAAACACTACTCAACCTAGTTATGAAATGATCACAATTATGTTGATTAGCAATCCATTAGTCAAATGGCCACCAGTGGCGAGAAGATTTTAATTTAAATGTAAATTGATTGATGGGCGCCAACGCAAGTTCGACAAACGTTGTAAACATTAATAAGAGCATCCATATCGCTAATGTTAGCTAGCTCGCCAACATATCTTTAGCTAGCTGCTCTGAGACTGCAGCTTCCTGCCGTTGCCGAAGGCCGCGTGGTTTGAATGGGAGGCCGCACATTGGTTGTCCTAGTCTTCCCCTCCAACAGGGTTGGCTAGATACACAATCTGGCGCCTGTTAATTATCAGCTAGGCAAATAAATTATATTACCCGTCAAAAGAACAAATTCATAAAGTAAAGTTATGATTTCATCATTTACAATCAACTTACCTAACGACGTTAGTTTTATCCTTCAAACTGCACAAGTGCATCATGGCGGAGCCACACAACAACAATGAGCAGTGCTAGCGGATGCTAGCTACTTAGCTAGGCCGTAGATTCATTCAACAACAAACCACACAAGAAATGTTACCAGCCGTTCTCCGAGCCCGGCAAAGAAGTGTGCGTGAATATAAAAGCACCGTTTCCAACTTTCAGTATGCATTTAAAGACCGCGAGCATCTCCGAAAACTACAGCGATAACAGTCAACTAGCTCCATTTGACACACAATGAATCTTGTGCAAGGAAACATGGCCTCCGTCACCGGTCTGCACTTAGAGCACGCTATCAAACACGTTTGCGACGGTCACAGCTACACCCATACACCCAGCCACCGACAGCTATTCCGTTAGCTAGAACACAATAAATCAGCAAGCTAGGTAATAAAATGCACACCCGGATAAAACTGAAAAGAAAAAGTGAAAATGGCGGTGCTCTGGAGGCCGCCATTCCTTACCAGAGGTCTCGTCCGCTCCGTCATGGTTTGAGTTCAGTTCCTTTTTACTCACTTTCGCCGCCGAGGCCGACATGTTTTTCGCTGGCTGTGGATAAACAGCTATTGATAATTTCTCGTTTGGTATCGATGTCTTCCCGAGGAAGAGAAACGTGTTTCTACCTCCGTTAGAGATATGCGAAAGCGTGTCTCGCGCTCTTCTACACAATATATAGCTACCTAGGAATGGGACTCAACACACATCCACGCACCTACAGCCACCACAGCGCTCGAGCTCACTCACTCACGCGCTCTCCTTCCTTACGCACGCGCTTCATCGAATGGAAATGGAGGACAGAACTCCGCCTACCAAAGGACGACTTACAAACGAACGCTCGTCCTCGACATTGCTGTTTGATTGGCGGGGCCTTCTAAAGGGGCTGGATATAAAGGGCGGGATTTCATAAAAACAACAAGTTGGCGATGCCAAAGGCTGGGAAAATATTTTGAGATCCTGCGCGGTCAACTAACTCTTCCTGCTTAATTTGATGCGCGTTCGCTCTTGTTGTGCGTGTTCTCGAACTGGCTTTCCTATGAAGGACGTCATGGTTTCTCTCTTGTCAATCATGATTTGGTGGAGTTACTGGCATAGTAGTAGGAAATTGCTGGAGAATTGTTCATGAGCTGTTTTGCGTTGAGTATCTCAATTTTCAGCAGTGCAAAAGTAAGTTAACGGAGGACTGACGTATTAACTGTTGCTTATGTTTTATTTTACTTGGATTGTTCACACATAAAAGAGTAGTGTGTGTCTTGTCTTCATCTTCATCTCTTGACATTGTATTTTGAGTCAGAGGTGTAAACCATCACAAAGACCAGAGGACTAACTATGGCTGGAAAACATCTGCAAGTTGAGAACATCTGTAGGTGCTGGACAGAATAATGAATTAACATGGATAGCACAGAGATTTGGTATGTGAAGTACATCAGATTCGGAAGTCAGAAGTGAAAAAGAAAATCACTGGAGACTCCATACACTATAATAAATAAATACCCCATACAGGTCAGCTAAGGAATAAAATGCAGTTGATGACAGACAAATCCTAAACTGTGAAGAAACCCTTAAACAACAGTCAGTGACATCACTAAAAATCACCAAAGCGCAGGGATGAAAATATCTCAAACCACCAAACACAGAAGACTTCAAGAGCAGAATTATTGCGGCTACATTGCAAAATGCAAACCTTCTTGGACTGGCCAAGTCAGCCACCTGGTTTAAATCCAACCAAGCATGCATTTCGCCTGCTGAAGTGGAGACTGGTGACAGAAAGCCACCAAAGCAATGATCAACTGAAAGTGGCTACAGTGAGGGCCTGGAAAGGCATTTCTAAAGAAGATGGCAAATGATTGGTGAAATCAATGGGTTGTAGACTTGATGCAGTTAATTGCATCTAAGGGCTACGCAACCAAATATTAGACTTTACCGCTTTGATTTACTTTTAAGTTAATCTGTTTACTTACTTTTGCACAGCTAAAAATGGGGGACTCAATTTCTGTGAAATGGTAAAATAAATATGCATATAAATGTCCCTCTAGGGTCTTTCAGCGCACTTATCCCTGGTTATGGGTATGCACTTTGTTGTACGTCGCTCTGGATAAGAGCGTCTGCCAAATGCCAATAATGTAATGTAATGTAATGTAAATGTCCTGAAATAAAATGTGATTGTCTGTACTTTTTTCATTCAGCTTTTGATCTTTGTTCTCATACTTTTAGAGGGTACTGTATGTAAAAATACTACCTGTTTTGAAGCACCAAGTAAGCTACATTGTATTAACCCTCAGAGACCTGAGCATATTTTGGCAGATTTTCCTTCTTTTTAGTTTTTAACTCATAACTTTAGTCTGCCTTTACCTTCACTGTCAAGCCATGGCTCATTTTCTTCTTAGCTACATGAGCAGTTGTTACACTGTATGTGTATGTGTGTCAACTGCAATGAAAAAAAGAAAAAATATATAACACATAAAGTGTTCCAAGACATTTTATTCATATTTATGTCACTCTAAGGCAGGAGTGCACAGCAAGGGCTCATCAGTGTCAAGATTGCGTGCCAACTTCTGCTCTTAATAATTTAATTCACAAAATAATGTCTACATCAAACATTTGCATATGCACCAGCTATAGCTGCAGACTGCAAGTGTATCCTAAAGATTTTTCTGTTCCTGAAGTACATAAGTGAATCAACATAAATTATAGAGCTGTTAGAAAAATAAATTAAGGTGACTGATTGGAACAAAAACCAGCTCGCAGACTGGCCCTCCAGGACCAGAGTCTAAGGTCTTGGCATGGAAAACAACCAAAAACAATATAACACATTGCAGAAAATATAAAATATTTATATGAAATGAAACTCAGCCACATATTAAACTTTATACAGCTAGCTTATACTTAACTGTGCCAACTATTAGACTATATACCTCTCCCAGCTAGAGGTCATGATATCCTCTTTATTAATCCTATTCTCAAACAATTATCCCATTTGCACCACCTCAATAATCTAAGTAATTGCCATTAATTAAGCACAGGTGTTTACAGGCGACACTTGTGTTAAATCCAGTTCAATTTCTTACTACCATGGATACGCAGCAGTATTTTAAAATGTTGTACAGGGGCAATAGGCGTTGTTAGCAGTGGAAAATTCCCACATTTGAAATGAGAGCAGTTAGCCGATGTAACATTTAACTAGTATAAAAAAGTTAAATAAAATAATGAATTCACAATTAAACTAATTAAATAATCATAGGCTTAAATTAAGACTTTAAGAAGAATCAGGTGTAGTAGCGCTGGGCTAAAACAAAAACCTGCAGCCACACCAGTCCTTTCCAGATAAGATTGGACACCCCTGCTTTATATTGATGCTTTTTATCTTTTATTGCACTGATACTCAATTCTGGTCCAGGAAAGCTACAGTCTGCTAGTTTTTGTTTTTCCCTTAAGATCAGTGACCGATTCATATTCAGCTGATTCAAGTTCTGAGCCAGGAGTGAGGATGGGGCATGTTGAGGAATAGGAGGGGGATTAAGAACTAATATTTTCACTTTGTCAGATAATGAGTGAGGTTTAAAGGTACAGCAGGTAAATGGTCATTGTAAATCCCTTCCTATCAAAGTCTCATTGACAGGCTGACTCACCCTCTGCCTGTGTTTATAGTCCTTAAACTCTGTTCCAAAACATTGTACAGTTGTTCAATAATTCAAGATCATTGGTTGAAAATTGGTTTTAATTGAACAGCCAATGGCGTTTCAACGTCAGCACGTTCACAGAGAAGGGGGATAAACAGTGTTGTGATTTGAGAGTGTTTGTTGCTGTAATTCCTCTCTTGGCCGTTAGGGGTCCAAAATTACCTATTGTACCTTTAATAAATCCTCACTCGTGTTTTAGAAAACCGAGGTTACTTCCTATATAGCTTGTGATGGTAGTTCAGTTTCATTTAAGGGTCTATCATCCCTTACAGAGCACCTGCTAAGTCTGCTTGTTGCAAGTCACAAATTTAGTAAGGAAATGCCTCCCTCGAGGGAAGACAGCAAGGGAATGGAATGTTTTAAAGTTGAATTGAAGCCAGCCATACTATTATTCATAGCATTTAAACTTCTAATTCTCTTTCTCTTTCAATCCAAAACATTCCAACGAAATATTTCTTCCCCTCCCGCAAACCGACCCCCCTGTTAACAATATAGCTGAAGTTTCGGCCACTTGGTTCCAAACCTGATCTGCAGCGGGGCAATCCCAAAACATATGCCAAGTGCTGACAGATCACTGAGGACACAATTTACAGATCGGAGAATGATGTGACGTCTTCTAGGTGTTATGTATGAAGAAAGTTGTAGTGTATCAACTGATGGTCCGGTTGTTCCAAATGATATCCCAACGAATTAAAAAATTGTTTTTATTTTTATTTTATAAATGTCCCTATTAAACTCAATAATTATTGAGGCCCACGGGATTTTAACACAAATTAAAATCCTTTCAGGTCACATGGTGGACAGAAACTGGTGGCCCTAGTTTTTGGACATGTAACCTAGATTGTACGTTTGTGTTTAGAAATATAGACATGCGTGAAGTTAGGCTACTTCACGGCGACATGAAAACACATAGGTATCATTCATTGTCGCGTTGTGATAGGAAATTATTTACTTCGGACTCGGGCCGAATCTTGGTCGGATTTTATCTGCAGTTCCTTGTAGGCCGTTACATTTATTAAACATCTCAAATGTAAAAAAAACAGACAAAAAAAACCCAGAAAAAAAGTGTAGAGCAGGTTCAAACCCAAGCGAATTAGTTTTTGTCGTACCACAAAGGAAGAGAGGGTGTCATCTATTGGTGATGGAAAGTACTGCCACGTTGTGGATTTCTTTCTTCTTCTTTGAAGACATAACGTAGCCTACGTGGCTGCAATGTTCACAGGTGCATTTTGAGAATAGTCTAGAGTCTAGACAGTGGGCTACTAGCTAAGAATTATGCCTCTTGTATTAAAGCGTGAATGACTATTCGTGATGTATTTATTTAAAATACGAAAGAATTCAATAAAATAAGTCGACGTAAATGTAAGCTGTTAGCCCTACAAATGTGCCTAACGTAACATTATCCTAGCTTGATACAATTTTGTAGCCCAGCTTTATCTATAAAGCATTACTGATAACTGACGTGGCTTGGCAAATACTTTTCATATCTCACACGACAGTATTTTGTTATCTAAAAGTAAAATATATTTTATTTGGCCTTGATAAGTGAATGAGTTTGTTTTCCCTGATGGGAAATTTCGTTTTTCTATCTACGGGAAACGTGGGAAAACGGATTGACATAAAGTTCAGCCAATGAACGGCCTGGAAAGGCAGGCGTCAAAGTAGATTCAAACTATTGGAGAGGGGGGAAAACAGTGAAACTCAAACAGAAGGGCATTTTCAGTTGAATGGGTGTTGTGCTAGATAAAGACATATCCTAGAGATTATATGTTGCTGATAAATTAGCCAATAATAATGGCGGTTACTTTTTGGTTTCCTCTTATATTTAGCTAACTAGTTAGTCCCATATATCCACATTTCCAGCTAACTAACTTAGCTTAGTTAGCCAGTCGGATTCTTAATAAAACAAACCATTGCTAATTGTTCAACTCTTCAACTGTTGACTAACTGCATGGCGGGGGTAACGCTACAGGTGAGCACATAAGCAGTCTCTGCTTGCCGTCTACCCTAGATGACAGCTTTTATTTTTTACGTGAGGTAGATTTCTATCCCACTATTCAGCACTGACAGTAAAGAAATGTTGGGAAATACTAACTTACTAGCTACATACACAGTTATTTTTAAATGTGTCATATTTGGTAGAGCTAGGATGACATCAGCAAAGTAATCGAACTAGCTATCGTTAGATCTTAGGTCGTTGTTGGCCGATGCATTAGCTAGTCTAACGTTAATCTTAATTTTGTAACACGAGCGTTAGGATATGACTTGCTAACTGGTAACACTTCGTCAAATAACGTTATCATACACAAAGTTATCGACAGCATTATTCAGCTCATTTTCCAGCTGTAAGGCGATTTGTTGCAAGTAATTTCACGAAAATAGTTAGCCGGCTCAGTTTGTTTAGCAAACGTTTGCCCGCCATATAATTCGCAGTGTAACAAAACTACTGTAACGTTTGCTAGCTACCTAGCAATATATCGCACAATTTTACTGTACATAGTAACGTTAACGTTGCTGCCTTTTTAGTCCTGTAACGTTAGCTGAAGATCAGCAGCATACTCTTCTTTTTCTCTCGGGGATACGTTTTGAATAAGTTAACGTTACCCAACTAAATGCAGTCTGGAATATTTGATTCATGATCTTTTTATTTATTTATTGTGGTGAACAATAATTTCTCGAGTTGTTTAAACTCTTGAGCTGAACATTTTTATAATGTTAGTGTACTTACAATAGTTCTATATTCTGAAAAGATTTGTATAGAAGTACTCATTGTTGTCCTCATAAAAATGTTTTTGGAAGACCGAATTGCAGTTTGCTCCTGCTAATTACAAATGATAAATTTCCGACTACCAAATTATAGTATGCTGTTCGGAATAAGGTGAGAAACCCCTAGGTAACCAACAGGCAAAATCTCAATAACCTCATACATCGTGCTGGATAACATACTGTATGAACACAAATTCCTTTGTACTTTGTATTTCCCTGCCTTTTTGGAGGTGATTGTTTGTGCTTTTGATTATATTGTTGTAATTCTGATAGCTAGTACTGTCGTTCTCTTGTAGCTGTTTATATTATGCATGATAACTGATTGTGTCGGTGTTTCAATCAAATATTTTGCCTACCTCCAGCTTTCGAAGTAACAGCTTGAAAGCTGTGTGTGGTATGATCTAGATTTTCCGGTTACGCCAGTGCCATGTCATTCGCTCACTACAGCTGAATGAGAGCAACAGCCACTGAGTCCCGTTTGTCAGTTTCTCATTACCCATTGCATTAAGTGCAACTACTTATATTAAATGTTACATGTCTCATGTATTAAAATGGCAAATCTCCCTACGCTGTTGTGAAGGCAAGACTAAATGTTCCTAAATTATGAAGTATGAGTTCCATAGGAAATCTTGTTGCTTTAGGTTCTTGTTTTTCTGTCTCAAATTCCTTGTTACCTTCCTTGCCATACCAGCTTCGGTAACCTACCGCCTCAGGCGGTAGAAATGTAATAGGCCTGCTTGAAAACACAGAAGAATTAAAAATACATTTTAAATAAATAACCTAGGCTACACAGTAAAACATATTATTTTCCCCCTATACCCTAGAATCATTATTGCTTTTACCAGTTTGAGAGCAATAACAGGAAGAATTAAGTAAAGCTGAAATGTCCTGTTTTCGACACTTCAAGCTCGTTGACCAGTTTAACCAGCTGTTCACCAGCCTATAGTCAGCTAGTCATCACCAGTTTAGCCACCAGCTTACTCAACTCAATCTTAACTTGTTTTGACCAGCCACAGACCAGCTAAAATCAGTCATCATCTCAGAATCATTTTCCCTTTGCTTTCCTAAGTTCTCCTTAGAAGATTACTGAACAACCAATGTTTTTGGAAGATATGTGTGTAATAGAAGTCCTACGTGACTGATCATTGCCTTCAGAAAGATATGTGGAGGCCTGTTTATCTGCTTCTTAACATCCACAGGATTTAGTTTCCTGTGGGACCCTGCTTAAATGCTCCACGACAATTGCCTTTCTGCCATTCATCTCCCCAGTGTATTGTGAAATAAACAGGAATGTTCTCACTGTAGGACAGACTGTTATTTGGCACCTGTAAAGTGTGGGCATTAGCCACGGTGTGAACTAAACAGAAAGTATCTGAAGAGCTCACTTGTAGTTGGCTTTATGTTCACATTCATGATACAAAAAAAAAAGGTTGAAAGGAATTTGTTAATACAATTAGGGGAAATGGATCAGAGAGTTTTAGAGAAGTAATTTTTATATTGATTTCTGGACTTGGAGTGAAGTAAGTGGAAATAAATGAAAGAACACAGTTGTGGAGAGTTTGCCATTGTATGAAATCATTTATTTTTTACTCATTCATCAGGTTTATTTTGGGAAATGTATAGTGATTGTTGGTGGGGGTGGGGAACTGAACCTGGAAATAAAAAGTATTTGCTGTAATTCGATAAATGCTAAATAACTCACTCACACCATACTCTCAACCCTCCACCTTCACCGTGTCAGGGCACTGTCCTCCGAGGCGTAACAGATGGCAACATCCTAGACCCAGAGTACCAGCAGCGCCTGGAGGATGCGCGCTCACTGCTCAGACAGGAGATCCAGAGGGAGCTGAAGATCAAGGAGGCAGCGGAGAGGCTCCGGCGAGCAGTCACCAGCCGTAAGAACGCGGCCGACGTGGAGGGCCAGCTGAAGGTCTCCAACCGCAAGCTGGAGAAGCTACACTGGGAGCTGCAGCAGCTGAACGCTCGGGCTGTGGCTTCCGAAAAGGAGACCCGGATGGGTGCGTTAAGCGGGATGGAGGTGTTGAAGGGGCGGCCGAGGGGGCACGGAGACTGGAGGGTTCCCATGGCCCTTGAAAGTCCTTGAGAATGGTTTAAACCCAGGAAAGGTGTAATCATGGGGAAGTCATGGGTTGTAATTAAATATCCCACTTTCCTCGTGGCTCATCCTATTATGGAACTGTTCTATTGCATGGATGGGCCCCGCTGGTATTGAATCCAGACTGCTAGTGCCAACTGCAGCTGGCAGCTGCTGGCCAATGTGGAGTGCTGGTATAATAAGAAGTGTGGCCTGACATCACATGCTTCAGAGGAGAGTCACTACATGCTTGTCTGTAATTTCCGGAATCAGTGGCAGAGGTTGTGGCAATGAGCATTGATCATAATTTTATGGATATGGAATTTGAAAAAAATTAAATCTTGTGTAACAGAAGGGTAGATGGCTAAGTCCTGGGTCAAGAAATGGACTCTTAGCTGAGCGATGATAACATGCCTTCCAAACAAAGATGTACACTCACCGAGCACTTTATTAGGAACATTTTTACTTTATTACACCTACTTATTCATGCGATTATCTAATGAGCCAATTGTATGGCAGCATTGCAATGCATACAATCATGTAGATATGGGTCAGGAGCTTTTCATGCACACTAGTCTCTAGAGTTTGCAAAGAATGGTGCAAAAAACAAAACCAAAAAATCCAGTGAGCATCAGTTGACAGAAACGCCTTGTTAATGAGAAACGTCAGGAGAATGACCAGACTGGTCAAAGGTGACAGTAATGCAAATAACCATGCATTACAACAGTGGTATGCAGAAGAGCATCTCTTACGTATCATACATATCATATCTGGAAGTGGATAGGCTACAGCGGTAGAAGTAAAAAAAAACCTAATAAAATGCTTACTGACCGTAGATCATTATCCTGGTTGTTTATTGTATGCAGCCTTTTGGAAAATGCTAGCACACATGTTTTTTTAGTTGCATGCATGCTAAAAAAATCCCCCTTGGAAGTGTTTTAATATCAGGTTTTTTTTAGATTATGTTTATTTTATCGCAGGAATAACAAAAAAATAAAATGTATTTATATTGAACGTTTACTTGATGGAAGTGCTGCCAAAGGATGCTCACATGTCACAAATAAACACGCGTACCCGCTGCTTCTCTTGCCTCGGGATCATTCCTGTTGCTTCTGTGACTCTAGACGACCCCACCTCTCCTGACCCCTGTCGCTGGGAGGAGAGGACCACTCCACTGATCAGCCGAATCCACACTCTGAAAAAGCAGCTGGCCATTGAGACCAAGGTGAAACAGGGAGCTGAGAACATCATCCAAACCTATGCAAGCAGCTCGTCCAAGGTGGGAGCTTATTTTATTTATAGTGTTTGTGGATTAAAAAAAATGCTGCTTTGCATCACTTTAAAAATTCACTGGACCCAACTCTAAGATTGAACTCCTGCAGAGCTCTACCCCCCCACCCCACTTTCCCCCACCACCCAACAGAAATGGTCTTTCTCTATCTTTCAGGGATTATGGTGCAGTGTTAATACGCTGTTATTGCTATGTTCTCCATTTAAAAATAATTTTTTAGCTGCTCAAGCTGGAACTACATTCTTGTTTTTGCCATTGTTTTCTCTGTGCTGGGAGGGAGTGGGAGTTGGGGTGGGGGTGGGCATGCGCCTTTGCCTATCTGAAGCGTCCTCTATTAAAAGCCGCTAGCTGAATTCCCTGTAACAATGATTTATGTTTCCTCTCTCCTACGTGAGCCGAGCGTCTAAGCGGAGCTGCTCGCTCTGCCTGCCGTTTGTCTTGGGCTGGTGACAGCAGCGGAGCATGTGGTCCCGCGTCGGCCAATGTGGAGCGCTGACTGGGCACGGGGGCTCGGACTAGCAGCAGCGCTGGCACAGTGGTAACTCCGCTGCTCCAGCAGGACGTCCGTAAACACAGGCAGACGCAGGCGACGAGGGAAGAGGGGAGGGAGGGAGAGAGAGAGAGAGAGAGAGAGAGAGAGAGAGAGAGAGAGAGAGAGAGAGAGGAAAGCGAGAAAAAGAGGGGGGGAGGGAAGCAGAGAGCGAGACGGGGGACGGGAGAGTGATGCTGGGCCGGCAGGGTTACGTCGCAGGCGACGCAGTTCCTCGCGCTGTAGGGAAGGGGAGAGCGCCAGAGCAACTTGGAGGTTGTGATGGACGACAGGGGGCAGAGCAGGGGGGTCTGAAGTGAGCAGGCGGGCTGCAGGGGCTTCTCTCCGGCCGCGTGAGAGCAGCCGTCAGCGGATCCCGGACCACGTTGACACAGCGGAGAGGACTTGTTGTGCTTCAAGGATAGCAGAGGTGGCAGCGAGCAACGTGAGAAGACTCACTGCAGTCCACAGGATGACAAATTAGCCCTTATTCAGCAAGGACGGCGCGCTTGGGTTAGTTGACACTGTTTTCATGGATTGCAGGGCCCTGCAGTTTTTTTTACCTGGCTGTGCATCGCAGGAACATCCCGGGCACCTTGGTCCATATTGGGGTGTAATTTTTTTTAATGGGCCAGGAGGAAGAGACTGAGAAAGAGGCCTATCGCACCAAGAGCATGTGGAATTAATAATGCATGTAAAAGTTTCCCCTCTTTCCTGATGCATTGGCCCGCTGTGGCTAACAAGGTGCACATATCTGTCCTGTGAGTACTGAATCGCTGCTTTTTTTGTTCTTCTTGCAATTGTTTTTCCTGTATTTATTTATTTATTTATTTTTGCTGTTGCTGCAGTTTTTGCTGTTATTGCTGTTGTTTTTATTGCTGTTGCGGTTGCTGTTTGTTTGTTGTTGCTGCTGCTGCCTGCTGCTGTTTTTTTGCTGTTGCTGCCATTTTTGCTGTTGTTGCTGTTGTTTTGCACTGTTATTGCTGGTGTTTTTGCTGTTTTTTGTGCTTTTGCCACTGCTACTGTTGTTGCTCCTGTTGTTGTTTGTTTGTTTTCAACAGTGCTTATTGGTTCATGTGGGAGAGCATCGTTTGTTGTATTTTTTATTTATTTTGTATCAACCCAGGTGTGAACTAATTGACCGTGAGTTCACATTAACCCCCCCACCCTCTTGCCTGGTTGTTACTCTCCTGGCTACAGGATCGCAAGATGCTGTCCACAGCTCAGCAGATGCTGCAGGACAGCCGCACGAAGATCGAGCTGATCCGCATGCAGATCATCAAAGTCACGCAGGCGGGCGAGGGTGAGCGGGAGGAGAGCCCCGCTGAAGGTGAGGGCAGCTTGGCACGCGGTGAGGGGGGGGGGGGCTGCCTTTCTTTTGGTTTTTTGGTCCTGCTATGGCTCTGCTGTTTTCTGAGTGCATGCCTCTTCGTTCAATCCTGGGTTTCAACATTTGAAAATGGTTCGGTGGTTTCCTTTTTGTTTATGTGTTCACGCACTATACACATTTTATGTCCTTACTTTTCGTACAGTGTGTACTGGCTTGCATGCATGGTCCCTGGTGTCTTTCTATGCTTGCTGCACTGACCTGTAAGGTTAATGGTGTGTGTGTGTTTGTTGTTTGTGTGTGTGTGTGTGTGTTTGTTGTTTGTGTGTGTATGCGTGCGTGTGTGTTTGTTGTTTGTGTGTGTATGCGTGCGTGTGTGTTTGTTTGTGTGTGTATGCGTGCATGTGTGTTTGTTTTTTGTGTGTGTATGCGTGCGTGTGTGTTTGTTGTTTGTTGTTTGTGTGTGTATGCGTGCGTGCGTGTTTGTTGTTTGTGTGTGTATGCGTGCATGCGTGTTTGTTGTTTGTGTGTGTATGCGTGCGTGTGTGTGTGTGTGTGTATGCGTTCGTGTGTATGTGTGTGTGTGTATGTGTGCGTGTGTGTTTGTGTGCGTGTGTGTTTGTGTGTGTGTGTGTATGTGTGTGTGTGTGTATGTGTGCGTGTGTGTTTGTTGTTTGTGTGTGTGTGTGTGTTTGTGTGTGCGTGCGTGTGTGTGTTGTTTGTGTGTGCGTGTGTGTGTGTGTTTGTTGTTTGTGTGTGTATGTGTGTGTGTTTGTTGTTTGTGTGTGTATGCGTGCGTGTGTTTGTTGTGTGTGTGTGCGTGCATGTGTGTTTGTTGTTTGTGTGTGTATGCGTGCGTGTGTGTTTGTTGTGTGTGTGTGTGTGTGTGTGTGTGTGTGTTTGTTTGTGTGTGTGTGTGTGTGTGTGTGTGTGTGTTTGTTGTGTGTGTGTGTGTGTGTGTGTGTGTGTTTGTTTGTGTGTGTGCGCGACACAGCCGCGCGTCCCGCTGAGACCATCAGTCCCCTGGAGCTGAGGGTGGCGGAGCTGCGGCACCACCTCCGGATCGAGGCGGCGGTGGCCGAGGGGGCCAAGAACGTGGTGAAGCAGCTGGGGGGCCGCAGGGTGCAGGACAGACGCGCGCTGGCCGAGGTGGGGGCCCCGGGGGGCAGCAGGGGGGGCCAGAAACAACACTGGATATCCCGCGAAAAGCAGAAAGCAGTGGCATTGTGGCTAGGGAGGGAAGCCTGGTCCCAGCGGGCAGCCAGTTCAGATAAAGTGCACTAACTGAATTCCATTTGTCAGTTTTTCAGCAATGTAAACATTAGTCAAGCAAGGCGTGCAGAGCAAGAACCCCTCCTTATAATAAATAAACAATGTGGAAAAGTAGTATCATGGGAAGAGCGGTGCAAGTCTGACCTACAGGATTGAAATGTACTGGGACCGGGTGGGCTTTCATAGCAGTGCTATGAGAACATTTGGGTTTCCATTGTATTGCATTATATGAAATATTAAAAATATAGCTTAAAAACTCGGACTTTGGAGTTATTGTACAGAAACAGTCTTCCAATTGTGTGTCCTACAGGAAGGGACAGTGTGCTATGATGTCAAGGTCTGAAACGTGTGGAGGTGCAGTGGGTGTGACTGGTGCTGTTGTAAATGTGTCTTTGCATGCCCTCTGCAAGGCCCAGGCCCGGCTGCAGGAGTCCTCTCAGAAGCTGGACCTGCTCCGCCTGTCCCTGGAGCAGCGGCTGAAAGAGTTGCCCCAGGACCACCCCAAACGGGCCGCCATCAAGGAGGAGCTCTCCCTGGGCACCTCCCCCTCCCTGGGCTTCCAGCGCAACCGCCTGCGCTCCTCCTCGTCCTCCTCCTCCTTCCTCAAGCCTTCCTCCCTCACAGGTAACGCCACTGCAACAGGGAGGGGAGGGAACCCAGATTTGTAGTAAAACCTTTTACCCATGAATCTAGCAAATTGCTTTTATATGCAAGCGCTGCACAAAAGGTTAATGGAAATGCAGCTTTAATCACTTGATTTGCAGGCTGGATGCAGTGTAGCAGAGCAATGAAGTTACTGGTCGAGTATTATGTGTATGGCTGATCTCCTGATCTGCTGAATTCACCTGTGTGCGCTGGGTACATGTGTGGCTGCCATAGCCTGGGACAGAGATGCGTAGGTATGATTTTTAATTTGCAGGCAGGCTGGAAGTCAGGATGATGGGCTGCCAGGACCTGCTGGAGTCTGTGCCAGGCCGTTGCCGGGTTACCGGAGTTTCCACGGCGCCTGGCAGCCCCTCGGAGGCCAAGTCCTTGAAGGTGCGGACTGGGCTGTCCGGTCGCAGCACCAACAGCAAGCTGGGCAAGCCAGAGGAGGTCTCTGGTGAGTTGAGATGTGGACCCTGTACTCCAGCTTTCCTTCGGACGCGCGCTGCGATAACTGTCCGTGCCGCGCGATAACTGTCCACGCTGCGATAACTGTCCTGCGCTCTGCGATAACTGTCCCGCAGGCTGCGATAACTGTCCCTGCGGTGCGATAACTGTCCCTGCGGTGCGATAACTGTCCCTGCGGTGCGATAACTGTCCTGCGCTCTGCGATAACTGTCCATGTGGTGCGATAACTGTCCCGCAGGCTGCGATAACTGTCCCTGCGGTGCGATAACTGTCCCTGCGGTGCGATAACTGTCCCTGCGGTGCGATAACTGTCCTGCGCTCTGCGATAACTGTCCATGTGGTGCGATAACTGTCCTGCAGGCTGCGATAACTGTCCCTGCGGTGCGATAACTGTCCACGCGGTGCGATAACTGTCCTGCGCTCTACGATAACTGTCCGTGCTGCGATAACTGTCTGCGCTGCGATAACTGTCCCACGCTCTACGATAACTGTCCGCATGCTGCGATAACTGTCCATGTGGCGCGATAACTGTCCCACGCTCTACGATAACTGTCCGTGCTGCGATAACTGTCTGCGCTGCGATAACTGTCCTGCGCTCTGCGATAACTGTCCCGCAGGCTGCGATAACTGTCCTGCGCTCTGCGATAACTGTCCCGCAGGATGCGATAACTGTCCTGCGCTCTGCGATAACTGTCCGCGCTGCGATAACTGTCCGCGCTGCGATAACTGTCCGCGCTGCGTGGTCCTCCTCATCTTTCCTCCTGTCTATTAGTGGAGATCAGCGCAGTGCTGAAGCTGGACAACAAGATGGTGGGACGTACCAACTGGAGACCCCTGAGCAATCAGGCGTGGGACCAGAACTTCAGTATTGAACTGGAGCGGGTGAGAAATCCTTTTCTTCCCCTGACAGCTGCACAGAAGGCTTTTGAATGGTCATAACAATTTCACAGTTAGGTATAATGTCGACTCTTATCCTTTTTAATAAGAGCTTGTTATCAGTCTTGATGTTGTCTGTCATGATTCTCTGAAGGTCCTCCTTTGGTGGTGATGGTAACAGGTGACCAGTCTCATGACTCCTTATCACGACACCCTTGTTATAATGTAATCCCCTCTATGCCAAGACTGTCAAGGACAGAAACAGATGGCAGAAGCTATCGTGTCACTTACTCTTGTTCTTGATTAATCAGTGGAATTAAATGCTCAAGAAGATCCATAACAAGAAGTGATAAAATATTCCCTGTCCCAGCTTGAGCAAAAGTTCAGGTGTGAAAAGAATGCATAAACCCGCTGAATGACCAGCGTTTGACCCCGGCAGTCCCGGGAGCTGGAGATTGGGGTGTACTGGAGGGACTGGAGGGCTCTCTGCGCCGTCAAGTTTCTGCGGCTCGAGGACTTCCTTGACAACGAGCGTCATGGCATGTGCCTGTATCTGGAGCCCCAGGGCATGCTATTCGCCGAGGTAAGAACAGACTGCTCATTCTGCCTCAGCCGTAATCCCGGTGTTCATAGCAAAAGAATGCATCAGCCGTACAATGACTAAAGCCCGTTAGTTTAAGCTTTAGAAATGATTATTTATTTTTAGTAGGCTTTTTAAGAATACTGTTACTTGAATTGTGGCACACAGGTGACCTTTGTCAACCCCGTCATTGAGCGGCACCCAAAACTGCAGCGACAGAAGCGCATTTTCCCAAAAGAGAAAGGTAGCCCAGCTCCTCCCATATCTCCTAACTCAAGCGTGTTTATTTTGTGGTGATTTCTGGAGAATTTCTGAATCTTTCATTTGTCTGCCTGCTTCCTGTTTTCTCAGGGAAGGACTTCCTGCGGGCTGCTCAGATGAACATGAACTTCGCCACGTGGTGGCGCTTGATGATGAACATGCTGCCCCCCTGCAGCTCCATGACGGCCATGAGCCCCCCTCTGTCAGGCTCCTCTGACCCCAATGTCACCTCGCCCCCCTCACAGGAGATGGCGGTGCTGACCCCCCCTCCGGGAGGGTGAGAGGACCCATTTCGCTGGGAACAATTTTCATTAAAATGTTTGATATTGGTGAATATTTTTGATTGAATTTATGATCATGGATCAAGTCATGGAGAAACTTGTCAAATGTCTTTGAAAAGTCACAAGTCTGGGATGTGAACGTGTCTGGGAAGTGGCTGTCCTGCATTCAACCCAGCCTGCTTCCCCCGCTGTTATCAACAACCCTTTGACAAACAGTCTGACATTCATCCCTGTGATAAATGTAATTGAAATGTCTGGGAAAATATAAATGTGACACTGAGTGGTAAACCTGCTGACAGATGCCACCCTCTCGTTGCTCTGTAGAGACCAAGCTGTGATCAAGCTGAACTTCAGCGACGAGCGACCAGTCAAGCCCCCACGCCTCAACATGGGCAAAGCTACCCTGAACGTGCCCTCTTTAGCAGCCCCAGACGCACCTCTGGGACACATGGTATATCATTATAATTCATTTTATAATTTGTTATTTAGCTGACGTTTCATCCAAAGTGACTCGGTTGATTCGACTAAGCAGGGGATAATCCCCCCTGGAGCAATACAGGGTTAAGGGACTTGCTCAAGGTCCGAATAGCTGAACAGCTACAGGCTGCAGTTACAGCTACAGCTACAAGCTGCCCCGAACAGCTAATGGCTGCCCCATATATTTTCAGTAAATACCTAAAACATACTACATATGGTTCTCATGAAAACATTGCTTATCTATTGTTTATTCTGCTTTTGTCATAAAATTTGACCTGTCCTGTAAGATATCGATCCCTTAGACTGGTCATACGGTCCATCAAGCTTTTTCCCCTGTAAATGTTTAATGGTGCATTTCCTTAATCCATCATCGGATGATGAAGGACACATTTGCCATCGAGAGTCACAAGACTCTTCTGGCTTCTTTTCAGTCCTCCAAGACAAATCGCACAGTGGAGAAGAAGGATAAACAACCTTGGCCCACACCTACGTAAGTACTGCTCTCTCTGACACACACACACACACAAACACACACACACACACACACTCTCTCTCACGCACACACACACATACACACGGCTCTGGCTGCTTCTTTCGGTTCTCCTAGATAAACTCCATTGAGCCTGTGTTAATTATATTTACACCTTCTCTGTCTCCATTTTTATCACTGCTTAATCTTATCAGGGAGAAAGCAGGAGTACAAATGGAGGATTTCCACTGCGTCTCAGTCCTGGGAAGAGGGCACTTTGGAAAGGTACTGTAAACCCCCCCCCCCCTCCACATGAACTGCTTTGGACGACAAGGTGACAGACTGTTCTCATCAACTCTTCGCCCCCTCACCCACAACATCTGTTTCGCCGTCACATCGTAAATCTGCCCCTTCCATTTTCACCCAGGTCCTGCTTGCTGAATTTAAAAAGACGGGAAAGCTGTACGCTATAAAAGCCCTGAAGAAGGGAGACATAGTGACCCGCGATGAGGTGGACAGGTTAGTGCTGTGCAGTCATCGGCTTCAAATCAAGTCAAATGCCTTCCTCCCCCAAGCTAGGGAAAACTATTAAATGTCTTTTTAGGGTGGCTGGTATTTCACAAATAATTCTTCTTTTCTCTTGGGCCCAAAAATAGAGATTTTCTTTCTGCTCTGTGTTTTTTTTATAACTGTGACTTGTGCTAGGAGTACTCTGTTCTGAGCGGAGTGAAATGAGATCTGTCCCGACATTGATTAAACTGGGATATATTCCCCTGAAGTGTTTGTGTGTGCTGTGAACCTCAGCCTTATGTGTGAGAAGAGGATTTTTGAGGCCATCAACGCGGCGCGACACCCCTTCCTGGTGAACCTGCACGGCTGCTTCCAGACGGCCGAGCACGTGTGCTTCATCATGGAGTATTCCCCCGGGGGCGACCTGATGATCCACATCCACAACGACGTCTTCTCTGAGGCTCAGGCCAGGTGAGGCCCTGCGCACGGTGATAAACGCTGTGGGCTGCTACTCAGCTACTTACTTATTTGCTGAATGACTGACGTGCCTACGTACTTGCACTCCAGTATTTTTTCATATAATAAGAGACAGTTTGTAAAGGCGTTGCATTACTTTCCTTTTTTTGGTCGCACACCACTCGTTTTCTTTCCTTTATCACTTGTATCACTTTTTAATTAACTGGTATAAAATTGCATCCCTTGTGTGAGGCCCTGTCCCACAGGTTCAGTATCTCGTCCCATAGCCTCGGTTGAGTAGTGCAGTCATGGATGGATTCACATCACCTGACACACATGCAGCTTGCCACTGTTCCCTGTCCCCTCTCGGTGCATCAGTTGGGCTGCCTGGAACTGCATTATAATGTGCTGGCAGACCACAGGCATGTACTCCACCAGCTACCTAAATATAAAGCAGGAACATCCTGCTGTCTGAAACCCTCCCTCCCTGGTCAACACTGGGGCCATCTTGTCACCTCTGTGGAATTCTCAGCTAGGGTTAATTTATTTAACCTTTATTTGACCAGGTTCATTTCATTGAGATTAGAGTTTAAGAGTCCTGGCCAAGAACGCAGCAATTGATTGCAGACAGAACAAAACATTGAACATAAAAGCAGACAAAGGGCAGTATGTTTGGAGAGTATGGCAGTAGTACAGGAGAGTGTGCTCCGGATTCAGTTCCTGCTGCTGCTATTTAAAGAGTGTGGTTGCGATATCTCTCCAGGGAGTTTGTATCAGATCTGGCCATACAGGTGTGTAATGGCTGGTGTCTTGTGCTTGTGGCAGGTTTTATGCTGCCTGTGTTTTGCTGGGTCTGGAGTTCCTGCACCTGAACAAAATAGTTTATCGGTGAGTACGACTAAACAAAATAAAGCTCTGTAATAGTCAATACAGGCCTGTACTTAGCATTCAGAAATGTCATTTCCTTTTCCTGGTTTGCAATAGGGATTTGAAGTTGGACAACTTGCTGATGGATGCTGATGGCTATGTGAAAATTGCAGATTTTGGGCTTTGCAAAGAAGGTAAGAGGGCCCAGATGTGCTTCCTTTTAGGGTGGGCGTACATTATACGATTTTCTCACGGGTCAGCGTTGGATGCCTTCTCACACTTTTTGAGGTCTAGATTGGATAACATAACACTGCTCACGACCAGATCAGAAAAAGCTCATAAATGGGACCACCTCCTGATTGGTTCGATTCGAAACACAGAATCTGCTCGCACCACCTGACTATTTTAAGCTAATAGTGCCCACATTTTTTTGACACATTCAGGAGCCTGTAAGCCAGTCGTTTCGGCTTGGAATGGTATCCCACACCTAGCTAGTAGCGATGTTGAGACCTAATGTCTTTCTTCCGATTTGGGAGCCCCGCAAGTCATATAGTGTACGCGCGCCATCAGAGTGGGTGGACTCCAGCCATCTTGGTTTTATTGTTGGAATTCTGTTGTGTGCCATTGCCCTCTCCATGTGCAGGGATGGGTCACGGTGACCGGACTTCCACATTCTGCGGCACCCCGGAATTCTTAGCTCCCGAAGTCCTGACCGACAACAACTACACCCGCGCCGTGGACTGGTGGGGGATGGGCGTGCTCATATACGAGATGCTGGTGGGAGAGGTGAGTCTGTACGAGAGTGTGAGGGATATTTTGTATGTGTATAATCACACTCTGTGGATTGAAAGAAGCCCTAGGTTGTGCCACAAAGTTAATAAACCCCCCTCCCCCATTGTCTGTGACAGTCTCCTTTCCCTGGTGATGATGAGGAGGAGGTGTTTGACAGCATTGTGAATGACGAAGTGCGATATCCCAGGTTTCTCTCACCAGAATCCATCTCCATCATCCAGAAGGTAAAAATGTTTTCCTTCTGACTTCTTCCCCTTGTCCCCATCCGCCCTACTCTCTCACGCACACACGCACACACACACACACACACACACACACACACACGCATACGCACACACACACACACACACGCATACGCACACACACACACACACACACACACGCATACGCACACAGACATGCATGTACGCACACATACCGCACACACAGGTATATACGCACACATTTTGGTACTCGTAGGAGTTGTAATGCATTGTTTTTGATTCATTTTGTTGTGGTGTGTGATTCATAATATATTGTACAGTATCTTACTACAGCATATGGTTTAATTCTGAAAGAGCCTCGTTGGCCTGGTTTAACCCTGCCTGTGAGCACTGAAGCCTGACTGCCTTGCATTCATTTTACTTAACTACAGTTGCTGAGGAAGAACCCAGAGAGGAGGCTTGGAGCTGGGGAGCAGGACGCTGAAGAGGTTAAGAAGCAGAAATTCTTTCAGGTATTTGTTTCATTTTGTTCATTTTTAATTGCCATCCTCTCATTTCGGCCTGTTTGTCTAGGTAATGTTATTGCTGCTTCATTGTAGTGGTCGTTATCACAGCCATAAAGAGACAGAAAAGCACATGTAGAAATGGGCTTTTAAGCCAAACACTTCACTAATAACCATACTAATACAGAAGCTCCTGAAATTAGGGACAAAGAAAGATTTTCTGTCATTGAAATTTTCTGAGCACTCTGGGATTCAATCCACATTTGTCTAACTGCCTAACAGTTGCAAGCATAATGTATTTTTATACCTCATGAAGACCGTGCAGCCACTTAAATAATCGCCAAATTGAGTTTGTCAAAGTGATGTGAAGAATAAATGTTGATTGAATACAGGCCTGTGTGTACTTAGAGGGATGTGGCGGATTTTGGAAAGTGGAAGTGGAAACTTTTCTTTGACTGTGCACGAGATGAGTCATATGTAGATTTGCATAACGCATGGTACGTGGGACAGTTTGGTTGGTTGAAAGACTACAGAAAGACTACAGCTTCCTTAAAAAAAAACAGACACTGAGAGAGCAGGGTGATGCTTTGAATCCAAACATACCCTGAGAAGTTAAGGGCACAGGGAAATGTCACTGGATAGACTCCTCTGCACTATGCAGGAAATTACTTTTAAGAACTGAACATCATCTTAGAATGCAGGAAGAGGGAAATGAGTAGCATGCCTGTTGTTCCTTCATTGTGCCTCAAGCAGGGCATCGACTGGGACGCCCTGCTGGCCAAAAAAATCAAGCCCCCGTTCCTGCCCTCCATCAAGGGGAGCGGAGACGTCAGCAACTTTGACGAGGAGTTCACGCGGCTGAAGCCCGTCCTGACTCCGCCGCAGACGCCCTGCTTCCTCACCGCCGAGCAGCAGCAGGTGTTTGCAGACTTTGATTTCTCCATGATGCACTGACATCCGCCTGCATCCAGCACCAGTCCCCCATCAAGCTCCAGGGGCCATTCCGCCCCCGCGGCACAATTCCAGCCCACCAGCCTCCCTGCCATGCTTCCCTCTGCAATAGGTTCCCATCGACTGAGTGTCGCCGTTAAAGAACGAGACCAGGTTTCTTCTCTCGGCTGGAGTGAACTGGAGCAGCTGATGCTGTGACTCTGCCGGTCACTGGGGTCATGCATTACTTTGCCTTCCCGGTGTGGGGCTTTGGTTGTCACTGTGAACCATCTATTGCTCTGCTCTGTGGCTCATTAATCTTTTTTTTGTGGATTTAAGTGTTTTTTTTAATGCACTTGCTTTTTTGTATTCCTGGGGCCAGTGATTGGATGTAATGCCTGCTGTCTTCATCTAACAACTTGTTACGTGTTTGTGGATTGGTTGGGATTTGGGGGGGGGTACTGATGATTCATGCTTGCTAGTGACTTTAGGTATAGTACACACACCTATGTACTTCCCCTTCAAACTTCCATGTCTAAATACTTTATGCCACTGCAGCGATTATGTGTCGTGTCTTAAATGTGTCTGTACAGTGAAATCATTGTGTCCCAAAACAAAAAGCCAGAATGTGCCAATATACTCAGTGAGGAAAACATTTTTAGCTTTTTCTTTCTCCCAAAGACCTCCTGGTATTATGAAATTGTTCTCTAAATATGTAAAAATGACTGTACTGTATCCCCACACACCCTTACTATTGCAATTAGCCTATGTGTGACTGGATTGTTGAGAAGTGCCTCTGCTGTAGTATAAGAATGTGAATAGTACATTTGCAGAAGAATGTTAGTTCTTTGACACTGCTAAATTGCTGTGGGAACCAACACTAAATCAGTGAAAGTAATCAAAAGTCTGACCAAGACAAATCTGTGAAACACACTTGGATGAAATGTAACATCTGATTACTTTTAATGGCATTTAACCGATAGCTTTGTCTTAGCTCTTTTTTCTCTTCTGTAAGCGCTGCTTTGTGCTTCCTGGAAAAAGCTGTTATTGCACTGTTCCAAAGTCAGCCATTAGCTTGTGGATCATACTTTATTGAACTGCCCCATATACCGATAGTACCTGAATGCAATCACAACTGTCTTCCAAGACTTTAAGGTGACGAGGTTTTAAGTTCCACAGTGAAGCTACTGTATGTGAAGTTTTGTGTTCCTTTGAAATCACTTGAAAATGTTTCTGCCAATGAAGTATGCTGTGGTGTATGTATATGTATGTGATTTACTACTGAATTATAATTTATACTGTGAAAGAGGGAAAAAAAAAACATGCCATTATAATTGTAGGTGAGATTGTTTTATTCTGTCCCTTCTGTCTACATATGAAAAATATTAATAAATATCTTTCTCACTAAAGTT
This sequence comes from Conger conger, assembly GCF_963514075.1. Taxonomy (NCBI): domain Eukaryota; kingdom Metazoa; phylum Chordata; class Actinopteri; order Anguilliformes; family Congridae; genus Conger; species Conger conger. Next base: position 32,326,904 of record NC_083770.1, read on the forward strand.
CTTATTTTGTAGCTAAATGTATTTTTCAATTAAGAATGAAACAAAAAAATATTGATTTTAAATGTTTAATGTTTGCACAATACTGTCATTTAAAATTATTGCATAACTTTTCAATAACTTAATGTAAATGAAAATCATAAAATGAGAGTTATGTAAACAGATGACTTCAGAAATTAAGTTCCAAACATTTTGAAAGAAACCTCAGTAGGAAGAATGTATTTAAGCATCGGTATTGCACAGAATACAAAAAAACGTTAAAAAAATCAAATCATTCATCCATTTTGAGGACACATAATGTCTGACTAGTTTTCACGCTTATTCTGTCTCTCAAAAAATAGTATCCAAAGGAAGTTTTCATAATGCCCACATTATAAAATATATTTATTTGTATTTATCATAAAAATGTATGTTAATATTTATATGCATGTAGGACATAAATCTTCAAAATACATTTTAATTTCCTTGTTTGCAAAACATAAAAAACAAACAAAAAAAGTTCACTGATTTTAAGTTCTACCAACCTGGTCTTTTAAATGCACATCTATCAAGATTTGTGTTCAAGTCCCCTCAACAAATTTGCTATTCAAGCATGTTTGTACACTAGCAAGAATCAATTGCCTACATGCATTTTCTCATTGGACTCATCCTGCTGTTGACATGGGCATGAGTCTCATTTAGAACATGCCAACAAACAAGCAGGGACTGCAGTAATGAAAATAAAACCAGCCAAATCTGTGAACTGCCTTTGGTGTCCCTAAGATAGAGAGGTTAGTGGATGTAATACAAGTAATCGTATTTTCAATCATGTCATTTTTTTTTTACAATTAAAAAATTGTTGAAGCATGCATTTGTTCAAGCTCTTAGTGGGGTTCAATGGTAACCTGCTATCAAGAATTTAATTAAATTATTTTTTTTCACATGCATGTGCTCGACGACTCTAAACTTTTATAGAAAGAAAAACAAAACCGTTGTTTTTGCCATTTCTCAGGATCGTGATGTTTCTGATGATAAAGTTTAATACCAAGTCCAGGAGAGCTACAGTGTCTGCAGGTGTCATTTCATTACAATCAGCAGGCAAATAAGGCCTTGAGATCAAGATGCGTAGATACGTCTGTCAATTAGTGACAATTAGTGCTGACAAGCACAGGAAGCCAGCACATACTATGGCTCCTCAGGACAGTCAACTGCTCTAATCAGTGTGTGCAGAAAAATATTTCATTTTTAGTATCTCCAGATGGAAAAATGTACTCCAAAAACAATACAGTATGTTTACTACTGATGGATGGTAATTCAAACACCCAAAATAATGTGTGTAATTCCTTGATTTGGGGCTGCCCAACTCTGTTCCTGGAGACCATCCTGGTTCTTATCAACCCTAATTTTGCACACCCAATTATACTAAATTAGATTCACTCAAGATATCTAGCTGTTGAATGAGGTACGCTTTGTTCGGGTTGGAGTGAAAACAAACAGGACGGTAGATCACCAGGAACAGGCTTGGGCAGCCCTGCCCCTATGATGACCCTAATGACATAGATAGGAAAGAACTCCACTCCTTTTGATACCAAATGTGTATGTATATCAGCATTCATTCTCTGCTAACATTATCTCACAAAATCAATTATAATACACATACCTTGTCATTTGAACAATTCTGGAAAACAAATCTTTTAAACTATCTAAACCAAGGTCCTAACTCCTGGTACTGGAGAGCTACTGGGTCTGCTGGTTTTTTGTTTTCACCTTAAAATCAGCACCCTGCGGAGTCCCAGGTAACCAGGTGAGGTGAGTTAGCTGTGTAATCATCTGCTCTAATTGATCAATTAAGTGCAGAGTAACAGCGAAAACCAGCAGACCCAGTAGCTCTCCAGGACCAGGGTTGGTGACCTCTGAGCTACATGGTGCTTAATTGATCAATTACACAGATAACTCATCTCAACTGGTTTCCTGGGTCAGAATTGGTTGCTGCACACTCTGCAGCTCTCTGGGACCAGAAGTGAGGACCACTGGTGTAAACATAATTCCTGTTCCTTACTTCAAACTCATAGTTAATCAAACAGTCTTTGTCTATGTCTATGAGATGTTGGGGATATGCTTTATGAGAAGTGCATTACAAAACCAAATTGGTAGAATGGTTTTGCTGAGCACAACAGAATTAAAAAAATGTATGTTTTATTGCTTAGGAAAAGGAATCAAGCTATATATTGGTTACTACTACAATGAACATACAGCCCAGTTGCTTATGAAAGGCATTTACATATTACAATTACAATTCTGTCACCGTCCAATAAAATATATTCCTGTTCATTCTATAAAGTTTGATCCCAGAACAGCAGCAATGGAAGACATTCCCTTTCACCCTTTCCTATCCACACAACATCCCATCATCATGATTAAACCCAGAAACCCAGCTATGTCAGGATGTTTGAGGGCCGCACCTCAGCCCCAAAGACAGATAGAGTGAATGGGCTGTTGAATGTGAACGGGAGGGGGTACGGTTAGGGGCTAGACGGGATCACTGCTCTCTCTGAAGTACACCTGCTCCCAGATGATGATGCGGCAGACGCAGAAGAAGCCCCACAGGTTGCGCAGTGTGCCCCGATCAAACGGGTTCTCGTCCGCACCGCAGTGCTTGAGGTAGGAGATGCGGTGGCGGGACATGAACTCCCAGGTCGTGGTGTTGAGGGAGACCAGGTACAGGTGGGAACCCAACAGCAGCACCACCACCAGTGAGAACACACCCACCAAGAAGGCTGCTGCCAGCAAGAAGCCGTTCTGACGTAGCCATGAGTCCCAGGTGGGGGCATACCTGAATCCAGACCTAACAGAGATTCACTAACATCAGTGAAAAGAATTCTTTTAATTTACTCCTATTTGGTGTGCACTTCTAGTATTCCTTTTTGTTATCTCGACTGAAATATAAGGTGCCTTCCCTTAAGAAACCTAATAGGACAATCCAAACATACTGCACAAGTGACAGACATCAGTACTATATACGTATGCTGAAGACAATGCAAGCACCAGTAGTTTCTTTAACAGACTTTCAAATCGTTATTTTAACACTGCGTGGGCTCCCAGTAAGGTATCCGCAAGATGAACAACAAACGTTTAAGTTCATTTGTTTTATACAGCAAACTGCCAGCTCTGACCACCACTCACCATGCCAGGTTCAACGCCCACAGCAGGGTTAGCAGCTGGACGCCCAAGTAAAGGACAAACCAGCGGTGGTTCCTCTCACCGACACAGTTCTCAATCCAAGGGCAGTGGTGGTCGTAGCGCCGCACACAGTGCTTGCAGTTCTGGCAATGCTTGGCTCTCATTGGTTGCTGCTCATGAAAGAGAAACTCCGATCAAAGCTACAGGAGAAGACACTTCTGCAATGTACCCTCAACCATTCTTGTTTGTCTCTTAAAATTAGACTTTTTAAAACACATTTAATCCTACTTTTTAACATTAACTGTGGCCATGTCTGGGCTTCAGCTATGCCTGGAAACACAACTAGAGTAAAAAACAAACAAACAAAAAAATCCTAGATGGATACTTTGCAGGGTTTCAGAGGCTAAGGCAGTACTTCCCAGCAAACTACACCATTCAACCTTGGTACCTGCAGCAGGCAGTAGCCACAACGGCGCTGACGTAGAGTCTTGGAGGTATGAGGGATCATCTCCTGTTCTTCTTCACTGACACCAAGAGTGAACTGACACATGAAAGCGGATACAAAGGGTGTATGAGTCGCTTCTGGAGACGGTGTTAATTTTTTCGGCATCAATTTTATTACATTTCTTCATAAAATTGGTGGCTTTTAACTGACCTTAGCGTCGCCGTCGGTGAGGACAAACCCCGGGTCCATGAGGGAGACAGCGAAATAGAGCAGTACTGACGCCAGGACCAGCAAGACGAAAAGCACTGGCTGCATCAGCTCATCCTTCTCCTCTTGCTTCCGCAGGTCTAGATCACATCAGAGAGCGTCGACTAGCTACACCTTTCAATTTTCAGTTGTTTTAACTTGCTAGTTAGCGACGTTACCTTAGCGTCCGTAATACATTATTCTAGTAGCATAGTTAGCGAGCATATTATGATGAATTATGTATGTTCGATTAGCGATTTAACATTATTAGCTTGTTAACTCCAGCCACGACTGACGTGATTAGCTAGCTTTCAAGCTGCAACCACAGAACAGTTGCAACTCAATTAAGTGACACGTGTAATTCACACGCATACTTTACACTATATTACAATGTTGGAGTGGACACATTATCTGCAGGCCCAGAGAGCCTTCTATGCCACCTAAGGCAGCAAGATACAGATGACGATAACCAATTTACCTGTATCGTGAAGGAAAAGTATCAACGTTATCGCCCATGTCAGGATAACGTGAGAAGTTCTTACAAGAAATCCGGATCCAAACACGTTTTTAAACATCCTAGCATTCTCAAACACATATATTACATCAAATGAATTAAGTAAAAACGGCTTAAAGCACTGCTGCAATACAACATTGCGAGCCTGGGTAACTTAGCTAAGTTAGCTTGCCATTGTTAGTTTTCATTCCCGCCAGTCCTTTCTCAGTTTGCTAACGTTAGCAGAACGTTGTGGAAGACCGAAGTGTAAAAACGAACGTGAGGTAATGTTATAAAATTCTCTCTTTTCCCTCATTTCGCCGTTTAAACAACTTGCTAACTACGTAGCTAGCTATTCGACCAAAGTTCCATTTTGTGTTCCAATCGTGTTTGTTGTGTCAAGTTCCGCCATTATGTGGACTATGATCCCACCAGGGAAACACAACCACGCTGTACCATGTTCAGCCACAAAGGGGCAATATTTGCATGGTATTTAATTTGATTTTCGTCACCATCTTGGACAGAGAGCATCGGTTTGGAGACTGCAACTATATGATAGCCGCAGAGGACATGAGTTGTAGTCCGTTTGTTGAAATGTTACGTGGATTGTGTGTGTATATTAATATTTACAAGCACATAATTTTGAAATAGAATACAGTTCAATATAAGTGATAAACGCAGCTTTCTACAGTAATTATTTCACAATTTCACCAGATTAAACTCTGCTGGTGTCATGAGGTCAGATGTGTAATATTTTCATGAAAAAAAAAAAAAACTCAAAACTCAAACTTTAAAAAAATATTTTATTGCTCCCATGTTCATATAAATACATTCGTTCGTTTAGTCATTCATATTCAACAAAAGACATTCCACAAAAGCATGGTACCTTTTTAAATGCTCAATATTTTTCCATAAAAAAAAAAACATTTGGACACAATAAATGATGCTGAAGACTAGGTTGCTACCAAAACACATTTATCGTAGCACTATTCTTTGCAACTAAGACTATATTGTGCATTTCAATGTTACATGAGTTCAGAGGCTCCCAGACAACATGAAACGGTAAAGTGTAAATTAAAGTCATGTTAAGTCTCCATACTGGGTTAGCTCTTGTGCAAAACTCTTTTTAAAATAGTCTACAAACTACATGGCCTGACATCTAGTATTTGGTAAGGCAACAGCTTGGTTTTCAAATGACAGGACAACTTGAGAATGTGGAATCCCACATAGCACAGAACAAAAAGGCAGTATTTCTCCAAATTAAGTCAGAACACTGCGCTCCCCAGCCACTCCCTCCAATAACAACATTAATACATAAATACATTTAAGTTCCCAATTACGCAACTGAATTCGCTCATGTGATTAGGTCTGCTTTATTCCATTTTTTGCGCAAACAATTGTGTGGTTAAAGCAGATAAAGTGCTCAAGTGTTAGTCTACACATCTTAACCATTTAAATTACAGTGGTAAGGCATTGTGGTGTACCTTCCTCAATGCAGTGAAAATAATCTGGAGTGGGGGAGTGACCAAATGTAATGACGTGCACCTTGTAGGAGGTAAAGAATGAAATATGGGGGTGAAACGTTCAAAACTTAGGTATTTAATGGACCATAGTCCCGCTCACTCAAGCATATTCTTGTGACTTTCACAGAGAAATTAAGCTATTTAAACTAATTCAATAGGAGCAGCTGTACTCCAAAATAGAACTTTAACACACTCATTTTACATGCATCTCCTGAGAGAAGACGTCAACGCCTTTCTCCATTTGTTCTACAAAACCACTTGGAAGATAAGACACTCCCATGTGCATCATGTATTTAACCAAAATTAGCAGCACTATCCAACTTCATTCATTCCTTCTGCTTGCCCTACATTGTTCGGTTTTCTGACTGTTAAAAAAAAAACAAAAGAAAACCCCCGTTCCAATTATTGCATTGGGAAAGCCTAAATAAAATTTAAAAAATCTCATATAGCCACTGAAATCAGAATGCAAGTGCTAAAAAGGGAACAAAGAAAAAGGAACTGCTTACTGGATTTACAGACACTACAAACAGAACACTTTGCTTTGCGGTTGGCTTGGGGTTTTCTTCAGAGGCAGACAAATTGGCAGATACCACTATACTGCCATGAAACATTGAGGGAAGTCCCTTTACTTGTTGAGCTGATGACAGCTAACAAGGGCAAGAATATACAGGTCACACAAGCACAAGTGACAAAATACAGGTTATTGGTCCCAAATTAGGGCAGGACTGGCTGCCCATCTAGTCAGAGGTCAGCAGGAACCCTGTAAAGCTAGCAGTTACTGCAAGACAACCACAGCTCATCTCACAGTTTCCTCAAGATTATTAAAACAAATCAAATAAATAATGACAATAATTACTATCATTACTATAAAATAAGCTTATACCCTTTGTCACAGTTCACAGGGTCAACAGACAATTAGCAGCATTTAAATGCATTAGTGTTACACTTCACCTGTGGACATTCATAGAATGAGACAGTTGTGCAAACCTCAGGTCCAACAGCACCAGAGATTCCTCACCCCTTGCCATGGGCCCCCTTGGGCCCGACCATAGTCCCCCCCGGCCCCCAGTCCAGTTAAAGCTTCCAGCTGCTGTGCAAACTGTCATCAGGACCGAACACCAAGCGTCTTCTTCACGTTCTCATACACCACATAGCTGATGCTGACAGCAGGAATGACCTTCATGAAATTTGGGGCCAGGCCCCTGTAGAGCCCCAAGGCCCCTTCCGTCCTGATGATGTGCTTGAAAAGTCCAGACATGGTCATCTGGGGCCCTCCGCCTACAGTAGCTTTAGGGAGAGAGGAAAAAAAAATACAAATATTAAATAAATGTTGCACACAAAAATACCAGCAAACTTGACCAGTTTCCAAAAACTTTACAAATGATGCAGGAACAAATCTGGGTTAAAAACCTAATTATCTAAAAAAGAGCCTAATAAAGGACTAGACTGGGGAAACAGTAGTTGGCCTGTGTGCCCCTGGAGGCTGCACTCACCTTGAGCCTGCATTCGGGTCCGCACCAGAGCCAGAGGGTAGGAGGCGAGCTGACCGCAGGTGCTGGAGATGGTGCCACAGGCCAGCAGGATGAGCACGCCAGGATCTGCACTGTCAGCGGCGTAGTTCTGCAGCCACGAGTTCTTCAGTGTCTTTTCATGAGGAGAGGAGAGGAGAAGAGTCAGTCCACAGCATGCTTTATAGGTGTGACAAATTCAGCATGTACAGAATTCAGAAAGTTACACTGGTGCTCCTGTACAACCCGTTTCAGCATTCACACTCACCTCGTACACAGCCAGGTCGATGCCAGCGTAGGGGATGATGCCCAGCATGTTGGGAACGTAGCCCTTGTAGAAAGCACCCAGCCCCTCCTTCTGAAAGATCCGCTTGGCACAGTCGGCAATGCCAGAGTACTGGCCGGTCTTTCTCAAGGCCAGACGGGTCTTCAGGACCTGGAGACAGTAAAGGAACATGTAGCAACACACGTTAAAGATGCTCAAAACCCTCGTGGAAACCATGTGCACATTCTCTGAGAGGTGTCTAAGTCACAGCACCAGTACCAGAATAGGAGTGTGCTCTCACCTCCATTGGGTAGATGCTGCTTTGTGCAATGACTCCTGCCAGAGAGCCAGCCAGAAACCTATCCGCTATCCCCAGTGTCTCAGGTTTGCTGCCAATCAACCGTTTGATCTGAAGGTCAGCCAGTGGAGAAAGTGAGCGAGGGAGAGAGCCAAAATTAGCACAAAACATCAACATTGATGCCTCAAGACAGGCATACAAATTCAAGTGCAGTGCTTGTAATACATCAAAGACTGCAGTGCTGTAGTGTTGTCTTCTCTTACACTGTACCTGTTCATAGGCCATGAACTTGATGGCAGACTCTGGTGCAATTTTAAGGATGTTGATGCCATTTCCTCGCCACAGAGCCTTCATCCCACCCTCTTGAATCATCTGGGCCAATCCTCCCATGATGCTCATTTTGCCACCACGAGACCCATGAACCTGTTTGAGACAAGTTAATGAATCAGAACACTGATCTGCCATTATGGTAAGCAGCCACATTTATCCATGCTTTCCTTTGTTATGTTTTTGCTATACACAATTGAGCATGCATTTCACTTTCCGAAGAGGAGGTTGAAGAGGAAAAACCCCCGAAACAAACAACTGAAAGAGCAGCATCACAAAAGAAGAATGCAACCATTTGGTGATGTCAATGGGTTGCAGGCTTGATGCAGTTATTGAAAGCAAGGGATATACTACCAAATATTAAGTGTCATTTACTTTCATTTACTTAAGTACTCTGTTCCAATACTGTTGCTCACCTAAAAATTGGGTGGTCTGATACCAAAGTAGTTTAACACATCTAGGTGTAAATACCAGGAAATAAATGCTGAAATTCTGAACTATTGTGTCGTGTTCATCTTTTTATCTCAATCCCAAAGGAATTGGCCTTACTGTTCCAATACTTTTGGATAGGACTGCATGTGGGGGGGGGGGGAAAGGCAACCTGACTTCATGGTCACGTTCTGGACAGAATGGATCACCTTAAATTAGCCCTTAATCTTTGGATTAAACGTTAAATCAAACGCATATCTCCACACTGTCAACACCACTGTTTATTTTACGTGGGGAAAGTGGTGGAGTCTGCAGTTGGCATTACAGCCTTGTTTGCTGAATGGACAGATCAGAGGGCAAAGTCAGAACTCAGGGTGAGAAAAGACTAACTGATGTCTTGCGTACTTCGACAAACAGAAGGATTGACGTCACTCTGACCGACCTACTGGCCTCGGCCCAACCTCTGTGTCTACAGCCAATCAGATCAGGGCAGACTGTGTGCTTGGCTCAGAAGCTCGGATTGGCCTATCAGGTGTCCAGAAGAATATGTGGGAGAAAGTTTGAACTTTGCCCCCCCCCCCCCCCCCACGGGTACCTCTACTCCGGTACATCTACTCATTAACACATTTATTGCTCTTGTGCAACTACTCTTGCGACAGGGAGAATTGCGTTGACAAAAGCAGTCTTTCAAACATTCTATGATAAGCCCCAAAAAGTTATGCAAATGACCCGGTTTCATAATCTACCCTAAAGGTGAATATAACTTAAGTGATGCAATTGCAAAACTAATTTATAAATCATAAAGCTTAAATGAAGGAAGCAGCATGGAAAGAGTGCGACACTGATAACCATGTGAACCACATGCGATGGGGAACACGGCGGCACCTTCACAAGTCTGTGCCTGCGGGACATGTAGTCTTACCTGCATCAGCACTTTGAGTCGGTCAAGTGGCGCCGTGCAGGTCCGAGACACCGCTCCAGCTCCCCCTCCCGCCACCAGGTGTCGCCACCACATGCCCATCATCTTTTCTTGTGCAGTGAACTCATCGGGAACCATCAAATTCTCACCAACGTCAAATATCTAGGGGTAGAAATGATAAAATGAGGTTACATTTAATATAGAAAACAAGCTAACCAACAGGACACCATATCACTTGCAGAACAGATTAAGATGGGCATACCTTGGAATTGATTCCTTTGCTTTTCTCAGAATCAATTTTTACATTTAAAGAGTTATTCTTATACCTTCAATTTGCCCAGGGTGTGACAAAAGGGCACTTGTGCAGCTATACTGTAATGTTTCATGCAAATCACGCATTCTATGCATTATTAATTTACATTATTGGCATTTGGCAGACACTCTTATCCAGAGCGACGTACAGTTGATTAGACTAAGCAGGAGACAATTCTCCCCTGGAGCAATGCAGGGTTAAGGGCCTTGCTCAAGGGCCCAACAGCTGTTGGGATCTTATTGTGGGGTTAGAACCACCGACCTTGTGTGTCCCAGTCATTTGCCATTCCTATTAGCAACACTGGATATTATGTAAGTGTCTTCCTGGGTCAGGGAGGCACAGGCAAACTGCAAGCTGCTCAGCTATGATAAGACGTGGCACATTTCTCTAGAACAGCCTATAAATAAGATAGTCCTGCCTAGCACAACCTTTGAGTGTGTGATTAGGGAAGAGGGTAAAGGGGGGGGGTGGGGAGTTCTCCTAGAAATGGCATGTACGCCACTTGGTTAAGCTGCTGCCAAGGCTGGAGCCCAGTGGTCTGCCAGCTGACACCTTTAATACTGGAATGTCAGCTGATGCCACAGTAACTTGAGATATTCACTGGGCTCTTGGTAAGGTCAGATGGCTGGACGGACATTTGTGTTTGGTGGCCGTCTCTGCACACACATTTTAACAACAGTCACAGATTAAACCAGTAAACGGATTAAAATGGCAAATAGTAATTTGGACAAGACTAAAAGTAACCCTCCAGTCTGCCTTTCTGACCTTCTATAATATCAATAATAAGGATGTAATTATGTCAGAGGTAATGCTGACCCTTTTAAAGGATTAAACTTGATCTCCACGGCAACTAGTGCTGCAAGGTAATATATTTTAGGCACCCTTGTCGTCAGCGCCGAGGTCTAATGTCTGTGAGGCTCAGATCACAGGTCGCTTAATGTCTGGTCCAGTGTGGTGTTGGTATTGGCGAATCACTGCTTTAGATGCAAACATATATGCGGTGGGCGCAAGCGGCATTCTCTTACTGTGGAGTGCTTCCAGTACAAGATGATCTCTGGAATGTTGTCTGCAGGGTGCAACATCTGGTAATCTCTCCATTCGTTCCAGTCGATCGTCATCGTTCCGTTCTTCTCCATGCTAAGACATGACAAACCAACATCAATTTTCTCTCACCGCTTGTGTGTAACTGTGCTTATAATGGGTATGTGGTTAAAAGTTGGTGGAACAGGCCACATGTACAAAGCAATATTGTCAAGGAAAAGCTTTTTCTAAATGTGTTAGAACAGCCATGGAAAAATTAAGGCAGAAGCTGGTATACTTCAGACATGAGACAATGGCCAAGCAAACACCAATTCATTTACTTACAAAGCAATAAAGGAATAGGACTGGGCCCTCCTTAGTTCTGAAATTAGGAAGAGATTAAGAGAAGCAGAGTTGCAGACAGACAGTTATACTACAACTATGGCGTCAGTTAGGAAGGGATGCATCAGATTATGAAATGAAATATCTGTTACCGACTAGCTGAAATACTATAGCATGGCTGGCAGTTCAGAGAGAAGCGGAAAGCAGGCTAGGTTTACAAACCACTGACAGTGGCCTAGCTCACCTTTTCAAAATCCTCTGCGCCTGCTTCTCTGAAATGTGCACCCCAAGGTCCCGCAATGACTGCATGATCTCCTGGGTATCCACTCGCCCTGCAGCAAGCACAATTAAAAATACACAATATATTTTAAATCAATTTAAAAAATCAGTCTTCTCCACAAATCACTTAACAAGCAGCAGAATTCTTGTTTGCCAACAGCCCCCCTCCAGAATGAAAAGGTCTTACCGCTGTCTTTCTCATCCTGGCTCTTGAAGACGAGTCGCAGTTTCTTTTCGTGCGTACGCAGGTAGTGGACGAGCTCTTCAAAGTCCAGCTGCCCATGAAGGTCCTCGTCTTTCTAAAAATTTAAAACAGTTTGCAGCCAGTTGAAATACCAGTACCTTTTCTCTGCAATAAATAGTAGTGATTGTAATTAAATACATTTCAGTAGCGCGAACACAGAAGGAACAGGGTTCACCAAGCTGAATTTGACAAGAGTGCATGCATATATTGCACTCACAGACCCAGTGACTCGACAGTAACACTCTAAAGTTACCTGCTCCATTACTGCCACTCTCTGCTTGGACACCTCCCCCCTCCCCCAATCCCCATCCACAGTTCTCTGGCAGATAGAGCAAATAGGCCACATCACCATTAGGCCACATCACCATTAAGCAGCATCAAGACCAGATACCCCTCTGTATGTACAAAGCATTAGGGGTACACCATAGAGCATCCTACACTTGTTGGCCATGTTGTAATTTTAATCTTCTACCTTTTCATCTGTTACCCCTTGATTCCTGATTCTGCTGCTGAGGCCATTTCAAGCCATTGGTGTAGGTAGCAAAGCAACAGCTTGGTAACTGTATGCTGGTAATAAACAGGGAGGAAGCATGACGAGGGAAGAGGAATGGAACTCTGACTGGCAGAGCAACCCAGCAACTGCCGGGTGGGTGCAATTAAGCTGGGAAGAACCCAATCCATGCTGTGGTGACAACATGCAAATTTAACGTATTTTCCCCATTTTATACACTCAGCGGCATCCGATGTTTAAACTAGTCTGACCTCTCAAAAAGCTACAACACAATTGCCATACCTTGGGAAATTAACCCAACACAGGACATTCCCAACAATTCAAAAGGTGCTGAACCCAGACCCCACCTCCCCATAATCATATTTGGGGTCATCTGAACACATTTCAAGAGCTTTTCCTCATCATGAAAACCATTGGCGCGAGTGAGGTCATGTTCTATTTGCAAATATGCATTCTAGAGATGATGCAGAAAATTATTTAAAACCATTTAACAATTAAACAGATTACTCATAGCGCATTTCCGCAGACAGAAATACAGTCCTTTCGTCGTAGTGATTACACTTAGGGATAGCTACTCTACACTGCTAATAACTTACAACACGCACTCAGACGTCTAAAGAATAAATTAGCTCGATACACTTCATTGACACGAACACGTCCTCCAACATGCATTTCGTCTATTCTTTTGGTTCTACGATAAGGCAATATCATCAGTTTTTCCGAGTAAGGAAAGATACCAGTACTGGTAGCTAGCGAGCTCAATCTGGATCCACACTGCCGGCTAAAGATCATTAGCTAGTTGCACGATGAGTGGAGCCTAATTAGCCGGTTGCGTAGCGGTCTGCCATAAAAAAAATGTGACAGACAAATTTGACATTAACTCAAAACAACGTACAGTGACTAGCCAGCTAGCACTTTTAGGAGACCCCATACTTCTCATTTAAAAAAATGACACGATTTTCGACATTTATTTTTTTTATGACCAAATATGGCCTTTTTTGCACCAGTCTCAAGAAATTACATTTCTAGCAAGGGGCGCAGAGGGACGCGAGTAATACCAGCTGAATTTGTTCTTCGCTCTTAGAAATAAAACTTCGGGTTTAAAAAAATATAATCCAATTAGAAATTATTAGAAATGTAAAAAGTCACCTTTCAACAAACTAGCCAGTAAGCGTGTCATTAAAATACCACAGGAAATGCCATTTCTCGAAAACGGAACAAAGCTAACACCATGTGACTTACCGGCATTGTAAAACGTCGACCATTAATTTTTACTATTTTACAGTGAACCGTTTGAAAAGTTAGTTGAAAAACGTCCTAACACCAAAATCAGTCACGCTAAAATGAAAACGTGTGGGCAAACGTAACTATGATTAGAATTTAAGCAGTCTTACCTTCCGCCACTTTCGATATGTTGAAAATTCTTGAGAGGGAAGAAATAAGCTCAATTTGAAGAGAGATTTTAACTCAGATGGTAGTCCGTTTGACTCGAAATATTCGAACTCGGTTTGATCAGAGTTCGGAACAGGCACGTATAGGCACAGACACAACATTTTAACGGTTTCTTAAACACAAATAAATAAATAAATTAACGCAAATAGACTACTCCGCGTTTCACCGCGGCGCGAATAGAAATGCCGGTTAGTCACCAACTCGCCCTATGAAAGAGACGTATAAATCCCTCCCATTTTTGGGCCCGTCACACAACGGCGAACTTTCATTGGCGTTTACATTTTTTTCTTAGAACATTCAATGCGTCAATTTCAAGACAACCAATCAAAACAGGTTTCTACATAGACGTCGTTCGCTCTCATTCTAGTAAATTATTGCGAAACGGCTTTTTAAAATACGTCTTTAATGACTTCAACACAATACTGACAAGATGAAAAGATATAATTTACAAACAGATCTCAATATTTTTCGACGCATTAAAATCTTCTTTTTTTTTTACATTTCAACCTCTACAGTGCCTAACTGATAACCAGTCAACTTTTGTCAGTTTAGGCAAAGTACTCAAATGTCTGTAGTTGTTACAGTTTTTAGTTCAGATTTAAAAATGGCATTAATCAGCATTGCTTTATATCGACTTTAAACCATTCTAAGGCCCTTATTGCAATATTTTATACTGTGAATTAATTAATGGAGTTACATTACATTATTGGTATTTGGCAGTTTATAGTACCAGTCACTGAACCCCGTTGAACATTCTATCTTAAACCAGCCTAATCTAGTCAAGCTATTTTAAACTTTTAGCAGGTCAACCAGCTGTTCACCAGCTGACCAGCCTATCAGTTAGTTAGTAGTATGTTTGGAACCAACCAGCTACAACCCCAGATTGTCTTAGCAGGAATTTCAGCAGGGGAGGTGCATTCAGGGAAAAAGTACCAAATTAAAATGTGAAAAGAAACATTAAAAAATTGACCTTTTGGTATCACATGCCTGCAGAGTGATACTTTGCAAAGTAGTTTAATCATTTAGTACAAGTAGTTCCCAAATCTGGTAGTTCTTTTTTGCCAATTGCTACAAAGACAGTGTATTCAATTCAATTTCTTCATTCATTCATTATCCTAACCCGCATATCCTGAACAGGGTCGCAAGGGGGCTGGAGCCTAGCCCAGCATACATTGGGCGAAAGGCAGGAATACACCCTGGACAGGTCGCCAGTCCATCGCAGGGCACACACACCATTCACTCACACACTCATACCTACTGGCAATTTAGACTCTCCAATCAGCCTAACCTGCATGTCTTTGGACTGTGGGAGGAAACCGGAGTACCTGGAGGAAACCCACGCAGACACGGGGAGAACATGCAAACTCCACACAGAGAGGCCCCGGCCGACAGGGATTCAAACCCAGGACCTCCTTGCTGTGAGGTGGCAATGCTACCCACTGCACCATCCGTGCCGCCCAATTCCTGTTATGCTTGTGGTTCAGTGACCTCAGTTATGTTCCCAGGTCAATTTTGACCCAGTAATGGTTTAACAACCCCCTAGATATCACAATAGCTATTTTACCTTCCAGTTGTATTTCGCTTTTTTACAGCTATCAGAATGACTGTACGTCATTTAAGGTTTTGTAGTTTACATTCCATACACCACTAGTTTTCATAACAAAACACGCATTTTACAGCATCTTATAGATTATTTGCCATTATAGATGTATGATCCATATATTTCATTTGATTATCTTTTTTTCTGCATGTGCAGAAATCCTAGATATTTTGCTTGTTCGATGATTTGACCTAATGAGCAAAACTTTAATATTTTGGGTCAAAATTGACCCATGTATCACACATTTAACCAAAATAATGAATTGCTGAATTTCTTTTTTCGGAAAGAAAACTTTATCTTTAGCCAAATGTAGAATATCAAAAATACCATTCATATGAACAAATTAATCCATATATACTGCCACTTGTCACATTTAACTGTTTATTTGTTTAATCACTGAACAGCAGTACTGCATGGATGGATGGATGGATGAAGCAGCTGAAGGGTTTGCAGAGGTATGGCAAGTATTCCACCCACATCCCTAACAGCAGCCGGTTAGTCTTTCTCACTTTTATGCTGATTGGTTTGTCCTGTCAACCCTATTGTACGAATGGGTGAGAAATACTAAAATGTATCATGGATGCAAGACATAACTGGAGGTTATTGGTGTTCCGCTGGGGTAAAGTTTGCATGACCTTGCATTCCCAGTGTCGAATGCCATGGGTCAGGTGGGGAGGACTTCTATTGGCAGAACACCCTAAACTCTGGGTTACCCCTCTTTATGAGTGCAAAGGGGTGTGAGTGACCTCTAATTATAGGAGTCACAAGGTACAACTCAGCCAGACTCTCCTGGCACTGCAAACTGTACAAGAATATAAATAGCCAAGCCGACTGGAGAAATCAGTTTAAATGCTGCCCATGGGAGAGAACATTGTATTACTAATACCAAAGCAGCAACTAGATGGGGACAGAGTTAAGGCCACTCACTGTTCACAGATGTGCTTTCTAAATGGTACAATACCGTTAAAAGCTGACATACAGTATGTCTCAAGGAGAGAGTCCTGTTAGCGGCAAAGAATAAATAAAATGTGACAGATGCAGTAAACAAATAAACTCTCTCCTACTGTATATATTTAGTAATTATATAGTTTAAAAAATGACATGTCATGTCATTCCATTTGGCTGATGCTTTTATCCAAAGCGACTTACAGTTGATTTAGACTAAGCAGGAGACAAGCCTCCCCTGGAGCAATGCAGGGTTAAGGGCCTTGCTCAAGGGCCCATCTTATTGTGGCTACACCAGGGATGGAACCGCCGACCTCGCAGGTCCCAGTCACGTACCTTAACCACTATGTTACAGGCCAAATTAATAATTAATAATTATTCAGATGATTGAGGATTTACGTCTGCAGATGGAGAAAACTATTGTACATTTCTTGGGAGAAAATGAAGGACAATAAAGAAGTGAATTCCCCAATCAGATTCTGCCTGCCCATGATCCATCCATTTGCATGCATAAGCATTCACCATCTAATTTATTTGAGCAATAAAATGGGAATATTGAGTAAAAACATTCTCAGACCACATATGCACATCAAGTAAACACCATTTAATGTGGTAGCCAAAATTTCTGAATGCATACAGATGACACCCATAACAAGCCTAAAGAAGAAAAAGATAAACCCATAAAAACACCATAACCTGTTAGTTTGAGAGTATTGTCATAATAATCACCAATATGCCATGGCAAAAGAAAAAAGCTAGTGAAATATAAAGTCAAAGTTACCATTATAACATAATAATTTTTAAAAGGTAAATTTAGAGGGCAAAAGGCATACTATTTGTTCATAAACTAAAATTACACTTGGTTGCGCTCTATGCCCTTTTAACTTTATATGGCTATTCATATTCTGGGCCAGAAATGATTATAGTACATTCAAGTTAATCTTTGACTTGAAAACGTAACATTACATATCATTGGGTGTTCCTTTTTTTGATGAAAATATCTCCCCTGGCTTGAGCATTAATAATGAATAACAGCCAAATTCCTACTTTTATGTGCGCACGCATCTCTATAATGAACAAACAAGACGTAACAACCGTTCAAAACAAAATTGGATCATGGGTACTATTGGAGAGGGACTCGTCACAGAGGGTAGGGAGTTGTTCATTAACATTTGCCATTTCAAACAACAGCATGTTCAGTCCAAGGTCAGGAATGGCTGAATGAAGAGAGAACAACACCACTTCAGGCTCTGGTTTTGACATACCAGATCATAAGTCAGCACCCTTTGTTTTATTGCTTCCTTTCCCTTTTTATAACTAGCATTTATCTAGTTATCTGCACAGTAGGTACATGTATGCAGCTCCAACTATCACAGAAGCCTTGGGACATCTTATCAATGGAATGCTGGAGATGCCATCTTTGTGATTACAAAGTAAGTTATGGTGTCAAGCCACATGTCAACAAACCAGGTACATTAACAATGTATTCCACAAATTGTTATTCATGTCTCACTGCAAAGGAGGACATTATACAACATGCTCTGGTTCAAAAACCTTATTTGTCTTTGATTTATTTAGCATTCATATTAGCATGCTTTATACCAGGGGTCACAAAACGTCAGACCCACCTTTGGTAATAGGATCCCCCACCACACACAAACACATATGCCTACACACATACACACACACACACACACACACATACACATACATACTTACACACACAGCCTGCACTGTGCCTTTTTCCACGTGGCCCCCAAGGGGGTGTGCCCCTCACTTTGGAAACTGCCACCACTATGGAATGTCTGAACAGGTGTGACATAACAATGTATCCTCCATCTACAGAGGCACGTCAGGGGGATTTTAAACGACACTAGCACCAGACTGGACTAGGTTTCCCTAGGTCTTCTCCCATTTGTCCCAGTTTCTTGGAAAGCCCACTATAATTAGAGCCTGGAGAGGCACAGTGCATCCCGCTGACAGCCCTATAAATCACCACACAGCCTGGAGGGGGTGGGGTTGGGGTTTGTTCTGTCCTCTATATTAGACTGATGTCTGCCCTGACTCACAATGGGCCTTACTGGATGATTGGCTCATATGATGCTTGTCTCTGGTGATGCTTATCAATTAGCTCCTTTAATACTAAATAATAGCACAAACAAATCCTTCACGGTACAACTTCAGGATCTTTCTGGACAAGAATGCTGCTTCAAAATCCTCTAGTAGCCAAGGAAAGTGGCACAGTCATCAACTGATTGAATTGCACAGCATTAAAAATGATCGTCTTAGCCAAATTCTGATTGGATTCCTACAGACTTTCTGAGAAAAATAAGTAATAGGTTTCATGTACTGAAAAGGTCATTTTTTCCCATAGTCTCACTGGTCCCACAGAACCACTGAGAGGCAAATAATTAGGCCTCACCTCAGTATCTCAAAATTCCATCCTGGAACATCACAGCATGTAAACATCCTGAAGGACACCTAACTCCCCATTGTACCAAAAAAAGAGCAAAGTTAGCAGAAACCAAGATGGAATTCAATACTTTCTTCATGACAGGAGGTGGTGACATAAAAATAGAAAAACTGAAACCTAATATAATGATATCCTAATAATGATTATATGAGGCTCCTTACCTGGACAACTTCACAGGGACTACCCTGAAATAATAACAGCACACAGAGCTCAGAGTAATGCATATGGACAGGGGAGACTGACATATTGACGTCTTCCTCAGAGTAAAAAACGCACCATTGCTCTGAGCTCTGTGTGCTCCACAGTTTATTATTTTGGGCTAGTCCCTGTGTGGTTGTCTGGGCGAGGAAGCTCATGTAGTCTATTTGTCCTAGCTGTTGAGTACCTATCTGGTCCGCATTTATTTAGCGGGCTTGTAGTGCAATGGGACATTTTCCTTTTTGCATCCAGATAATGATATTTAACATGGGATCGTGAGATGGGCAAAGCTACAATGAAATAACTGCCACTATCAGGGTGCATGCCTCAAAGACCTCCAAAATAATGGACAAAAAGAATAGTTAAAATTAAGGTATAGTATGCAACAGTGGAACATCAGATGTTTGCAGAAAATACCCATTTAATGTTCTGGTGTTCTTCATTCTGATTTCAGTTTTACCATGAGAAACTTCAGGCAAATGTTTTTTTGCTGTGATCAAATGGGTGACTGCCATGTTGACAGCATGGAGGTGACTCCTGGGGCACTTGGGCCTGGCCTACATTTTATGCACCAAGACTGGAAGATGCTCTGATGCCCACGTCACATGTTTTTCCACAAGGAAAGGGGGAACAGTTTAAGTACACAATAGTGAAGAACAAAGTTCAGTCTGTTGCCTTCAGGTACTTCAACTGGTCAAAGAATCAAGAGCCCTGCTGTGCCCTTTCTTTACAGTGTTTATAGTGTGGCTACTGTGAAACCTGAAACCCACAGTCAACACACATTCAACAGCCAAAACACAGACACAAAAAACCTGCAAGACCACATGCAGTTTGGCCTAGAGACCACAAAGTGCAATGGTTCATTAAAAGTATCCTGCATAAATTAGGTGCAAATACAGTTCTGTGATGTATCTTTCAATCATGACTAAATCAGGTTGGCTTCACGCATTTTGGCTCTGCCTTTTTGAGACCACCCTGCAATGCACTCCGGTACCTGAGCCAACAGAGTTCTGCACCTGCGTAAGCATCCTCTTAAAGGCCACAAGATTGACTTCTGAGGTCAAGGTGGTGGAGAAAAGAATATAAACTCAAGTGATATGAAAAATCTAAATAAGTAACACTGGTGGGGGAGGTCCAGCTGAATCTCAGATTCATGGACAGGAGGCCATGAACAAAGAAGGAAAAGATAAGGCAAAAGGGCAAGGATAGATACAGAGACGGAGGAAGACGGGATGAGATATAAAATGGCAAATGCATTTAGGCAAAAGGGCAAGAATAAACACGTAAATAGAACAAGGCTACAAATGTAGATGTGAATTCAGGTATAAGCCACACATTTACATTGTGTAAATTTACATTTGGGCGGCACGGATGGTGCAGTGGGTAGCACTGCCGCCTCACAGCAAGGAGGTCCTGGGTTCGAATCCCCGTCGGCCGGGGCCTCTCTGTGCGGAGTTTGCATGTTCTCCCCGTGTCTGCGTGGGTTTCCTCCGGGTACTCCGGTTTCCTCCCACAGTCCAAAGACATGCAGGTTAGGCCGATTGGAGAGTCTAAATTGCCCGTAGGCATGAGTGTGTGAGTGAATGGTGCGTGTGCCCTGCGATGGACTGGCGACCTGTCCAGGGTGTATTCCTGCCTTTCGCCCAATGTATGCTGGGATAGGCTCCAGCCCCCCTGCGACCCTGATCAGGATAAGCGGGTTCAGATAATGGATGGATGGAAATTTACATTTGGCCAATAAGATATGGGACCAAAAAGGAAATTAAAACATAGCCAATGAAATACATCTGAAAAGACCCCCAACCCCGATTACAATTCCTGATGGCTAATGTGTGATTGTTACAGTAAACGAGTGTCTGGGAAGTAGCCAACAATCTAACGATATTATAAATTAGTTTTAACTCAATTTCGCGATCCTGCGCCCCCTTGCGGATTCTGCACAACTCGTCAGTATAAGGTTGACAAATGTTATACTGACGAGTTAACATAACACATGACACATCTCCCAGTTTAAGTAAAATTCGTCCAATATGTAGGATACATTAAATTCTTGTTAGCTTTAGTTGTGCAAAAAAGTTAATAAAATAAACTGAAGATTGTATAATAGCCTATTTCATAAAAAGATGCACGGGAATCGGGGCTCCCTCTACTGGAGGTCACTACAGTCTCTACAAAGTCCAGTGAACACACAAACTTAATTCATATTGCTAATTATTGATTCATGCATATATTGGGGATTACCGGTGCTGTGACGCATATTAACGATATTAAAATCCTAACAAAATACATTTCAACCCAATGAATACATTTGAGTTTGCTGTCGAAACCCAGTTCCCCAGCCGTATCGCCCTGACGCGTTGGCTTCTACGGCGCCTACGTTGCACTTGATTGACTTCGAGATCTGCGAATAGCAGCGAGAACATCGTGCATGACCTCTTGGCTTTAGCAAATGGGAACTTGGCGTGTATTAGCAGGCGGGGTTTGAGCCATTACGGACGTAAGCGTTGTTTGCAGGAGGAAGAAGTCGATTCTAGAAGCCATTACGTTGCGCAGTTCTATTGAGAAAAACCTACTATTTTTGCGTATATTACGCACATTTATTCTTTTTAAAAGAGTAATTTGTAATTAAAATGGCATCCCAAGCCAAAAAGAGAAAAATGAATTTCTCAGAGAGGGAGGTGGAAATTATAGTGGAGGAAATGGAGAAACAAAAGCACATACTAGTTAACCACTTCAATGCTGGAGTCACTCACATCACCAAAAACAACGCGTGGGTAGAAATTCTGAAACGGGTCAATGCCGTAACTACCTGCCAAAGAGAACTGGCCGAAGTAAAGAAGAAATGGTCTGACTTAAAGACTGAGGTTCGACGGAAGGTGGCACAAGCGCGGGCGGCAATGGAAGGAACTGGTGACTGCACGTCGGTCCCTGTCATTTTGACTTCCATGCAACAACGGATCTGTAATCTCTTGGGAGAGGCGACCATCATCAGTCTACCTGCAGGAGATGGTGGGACTGAGATCACTGTTCCCATGCCCATGAGCTCGGCTACCACGGTAACATTAACACAAAGTAAGTCGTGTAATCGTAAGGCTGTTACCCAGTTCTTAGATCTTGAAAACAGCAAATGTTCTTGTTTTAATTGTGGCGCCACAAGTCATGGGCATCCTCGATTTAAATATATTTACTAGTAAAATACTCTCTATCTTGTGAATGTATATAGCTGTATTTAAAATATTACCGAATTCCCACTGCAACTAGAACAGTTGCATGTGGGCCTGTCCTTAGTTTGCGTTAAAAACTGCATTCCTATATATCCATTTTTGAAGTTAACACACTGCAAGGACGCTCGTTTATCTGCTGTACTTTCTTACAAAATCCCGCGCAACCTGGAATTCATAAGGGTTTACCACAATGACACGCCCCCAAAATAGTTTTTTTTCCCTTCTTGGGCGGAGCAGTGTCTGATTGGACGGTGATCCAGCATTGAATGAAAATGGGCATTGTTGACGATGCTTCGTTGAGGTAGAGGTATTCTAAGCTCATGAAAAGTGACCTGAACGCCCGCAAGTTAATTTTACGAGGTAAAACTACCAGGGAGGCGATAACAGATTCAAAGTTGCATTTCCGTGATTATTTCTGTGTATGCTTGACTCATAGATATTCAGACTGCTTCCGCCGCGGCTTGTGAAGTACAGAAATCACTAGAAGGTAAATGCCTTTCTTCCAGTTGTCGTTTCCTCGTTGCAGGCCAAATACTCATAACAAACATGCCCTATTCTCACTGGCTATGAAGCTGGATCTGGCACATTTGGCATTTGAGTATCTAGTGAAGCTTAATTTAAGGTCTTGTGCAGCTGTTATTCTCTCCATGGCTGATTGAAGAGTTGATAAAAATATATGATGAAACGGTATGTTCACTACAGGTTATAACTGTGTGGGAGGCTTTGGAGTGTATGCTTTTATGCCTGTGGGGTGCACTAAGTGACCAAACATTTGGGCTGCATTGATAAAATAGGGGGTTTGAGTCTGAATGGGCCTATCTACTGGTAATCGACTGGTAACAGTCAGTAACCTAGGACTCCAAGCCTGTATGCCCTTGGTGTAAGTGCCCCTCCCCTGACTTCTATGTTCGTCCACAGCAGAGACCACCTACCATACACTGGAAGAGGGGGTGGTGGAGTACTGCACAACAGAGACGCCGGTGGCTGTTACCACTGAGACGCCAGTAGAGATGCTGACAGCCCAGGCAGAGTGTTCCATCAAGCCACAGGAGCTGAAGAGCCGCATCGCCCTCAACTCAGCCAAATTGCTGCAGGAGCAGAAGGTGACCAACCTGCACGTGCGGGAGATCGCCCAGCACCTGGAGAACCAGAATGACCTGCTGCAAATGATCCGCCGCTCACAGGAGGCCCAAGCTTGTGCCCAGGAGAGGCAGGCCCAGGCATTGGAGGGCACACAGGCTGCCCTCATCGCCCTCATCCAGATGCTCCGCCCGGCTCTCAAGGACTTCCGTAAATTCCTTCAGAGCACCACCAATAGCTCTGCTCCAGGAGCCCTATCGGACAGTGGGGAAACTAAAGCTAACCCCTCACTGCCTACAGAGGATGTCAGTTAAGGCCATTTCTGTTGGTGGGGTGGGTTGCAAGGACACTTTGACGGACAGAAAGCCGACACCTAGGACTTTGGAAATGGAGAAAAGGGAAACTGCAGTTAAATCACAGTATAGATGCTTGAAGAATATAACTGTTGTTACAACATTTCAATTGAGACTGTGTATACTGTACCGTAATGACAGTATAATTTATTATTGTGTCAGCTGGTATGTTGTAAAATGTAAAGGTAAATAGTCTCTTTATTTTCTATGCAGTTCAAGAAAGTATACTTGGCTGTCTTGTAGCAAAAAACTAATTTCTGTGGAAAACAAATATTGAAATTGATTATATTGAATTGGAAAGTCAAAGGTTGGGGAGTGACTCAGAGCTTTACTTGTGTTATCATCAACACCACTTAACCATGCTATATCCAATTTATTCTGATGGTAGCTTATGTTCTTTTGTGTGAAGAAAGTTGGCATATTGAGTTGGACAGTGAAATGTTCAGTGTTAAATCAACTCTTAGAGAGCGTATGTGGTCTTTAAGAGTTGAATTCACTTTGAATTAACACTGGACATTTTACTGTGTGGGATTCATTCACCAACGCAACTGTCCAATTCAGTATTCTCTTGCCATCCACTGAACCTTGTTGTGAACCTTTCCTTGCAATGCTTGGGGAAATAAGTGTACAAAATATACACTCAGTGAACACTTTATGAGGAATTTATTGGACTTATTTTTTTTTACTTATTGGCCTTCTGCTGCTGTAGTCTATCCACTTAAGAGGTTTGACGTGTTGTGTGTTCAGAGATACTGTTCTACATACCACTGTTGTAATGTGTGGTTATTTGCATTACTCTCACCTTCCTGTCAGCTTTGACCAGTCTGGCCCTTCTCCACTGACCTCTCTAATTAACAAGGTGTTTTTGCCTGCAGAACTGCTGCTCACTGTGTGTTTTTTGTTTTTTGCACCATTCTCTGAGAGACGGTTGTCCATGAAAATCCCAGCAGATAAGTAGATATTCAAACCACCCTGTCTGGCACAAACAATCATTCCATGGTCAGAGTCACTTA
Organism: Conger conger; assembly: GCF_963514075.1. Classification (NCBI taxonomy): domain Eukaryota; kingdom Metazoa; phylum Chordata; class Actinopteri; order Anguilliformes; family Congridae; genus Conger; species Conger conger. The sequence continues at coordinate 32,351,560 of NC_083770.1, forward strand.
GATTTCTTCCCCATTTTGGCATTCGGTCTGAAAAACAGCTGAACCTCTTGACCATGTCTGCATGCTTTTATGCATTTAGTTGCTGCCACATGATTGGCTGATTAAATATTTGGATTAACACGCTGGCATATAAGTCTACTTAATAAAGGGCTCAGTGAGTGTCTGTATTGTATTATTACATATGACTGAATGAAAATGCAGCTAAAATCAACATACGTTCTGTGAATATTAGAAGTGACTTTTTCCAACCAACCAACTCATAACTGTATTATACGTATATGATATGTATAGAAATACAATTGTATTTTGTATAGAGATTTGTTCGATTTTCTATGTTTTTTGTTTGCGAGTAAAATAAATGTAGCTATCGTAGAATGGATGGCACCATTATTTCATATCCCGCCAATACCTGCTCCACACAATTTCTTGACTAAGCTTAAAATCTTTTTTTTATCACAATGAGCTTATTTATAGTGTACATGATGACAAAGAAGCATGACCCTTTGTAATTATGCAAAATCATCACTGGGAGAGTCGGAATTCACGTGTAGACTTTTGATGGAACCTGTACAGTTCATTGGAGACGGCGATGGTATACATTTAGGTGCTGAATAGATCATTTGTTGCTTTTGCATGGCAACAGAAGATGACAGATGTTATTTAAGGGTAGTGGGAATCTTTTTGGAAAGGCATAAGAACATTTTTACTTTTCTTCATTTTAACTTCCTCAAAATGGCTAGTTTGCTCCTGTCACGACCAAACACTCATATTTACAAATGGTTGACCATTACATTTCTTTTATGCATGTGTTTCAAACCTAAGCTCTAATACCATGCTTAAAAATATTTATTCAGTAGTGTTTAACTTCAGAAATATGCCCAAAATGTTCTGAATTGCAATCTAATAATAATAAAAGTCTAGAAACTCAAGATTCATATCCAATGTATTCCAATGTAATGAACTGGATCTGACATTCCAAGTGGAAGTTGGAACAAGTTATGAAATGTTGAATAGGTCACTGTTTTATAATTTGTGATTATTAAATTATTTTTCATCAAATGATTGATATATTATTTGTGATACCTGAAGTTGGTTATCTCTGGCACAAGAATTCTGAAATGATGGCACTTCATAAAATACCAGTTCCAAACTACAGAGGGCACTAAACTCTACCTAAAAACAACAACAACAAAAAAACTCTGCCCATTTTATTATGTACCCCTGCTTGTTAACACTAATAGCCTGCTCCTCCTGGGTTGTGGCTGCAACTCAGTATAAAAAACATGCAGACATGATGAACAGGGTTAGTTGTTCAACCTGAAGTGCGCAAGTTGCATGATTGACATGATTAACCATGGTATGATTATTGGTGCTAGATGTGGTGGTTCCAGCATCTTAGAAACAGTTGCCCTCTCAGGGCTTTCATGCACTACAGAGTGAATGGTTGAGTGAGTAGCCGTTCTGTGGGCAAAAACACCTAGTTAACGAGAGAGGTCAGAGGAGAATGGGCACACCTGTTCAAGCTAACAAAGCCCACAAATGCTCAAATAATAACGGTTTACAACAGTGGTGTACAGAATGGTACGTGACAGATTTTCTATGCCAGTTTCTGCTCCTGTCTAAGAACAGGAACATGAGGCTACAGTAGGCACATGATCACCAAAACCAGATGATTGAACACAGTGCCTGGTCTGACGAATCATGATTTCTAATGCAACATGCCGGATGGCCTCGTGTCAACGATGCAGGCTGGTGGAGCAATGTTGGAATGTTTTCTTGGCACATATTAATGCCTTGTGCCTAGTGCCTTGATAAATATTTAATGCCAGAGCATACCCTAGCATTGTTGTTGACCATGTGTATCCCTTTATGGTCACTGTTGATCCTTTTTCAAATTAATTGGATAATGCACACACCATCTTAAGCTGGTTCCATGAACATGAAAATGATCTCAGTTTACTCCAGTGGCATGCTCATTCCCCAGATGTCAATCCAACAGAGCACCTTTGGGATAAATTAGAATTTCAGGTTCACAGCATGAATGTGTGAATTTTTAACTTCATACAAAAAGTATAAAGAATTGGAATTGATAGCAACTGAATGCAAACGGCATACACAAAATGCTTACAACCCATAATGCCTATATGTGGAATATAATAATTATGTCAGAAAAATTCTCAAACATTCATGGAGAGCCATGGATGATTAGAAGTCTGAGACTGAATATTCTGGCAAAACACTAAGTGCCTCTAGCTCTGGTCACCTGCATTACTTAAGCATGATTCATTCAAATTAATCTAGTTATGTAGTTCCAGGTTTGGATGGAGCAAAAGCAGGACCATCTCTGGCACTCCAGGACCAGGATTGCCCTTCCCTGCTTTATAGGCTAAAATAGTAATTTGATAACAACTGCTTTATTTTATAATAACATTTTGCGACTTTACCCTGATCTGAAAAATTACTCCATCTTGACAATACATAAAATAAAAATATTGATTGATACATATAATACATATAAGGCGAGTCCAGAACTTTTAATGCATAAAATAGGCTATACTATGGGGATACATGTGACATGCATTTCAAGAGGCTACAAGAGGCTTTATGCCTGTCCTCAGCATGGTTAAAACGTGCTTTTGTTTGCACCTAGATGCTGTCGGAACCATGGGTACCCTTCAGAAGTATTTGCCACCTGGAAGCTCCACTTTTCGAGCAGTGACGCGCGTGACATGTAGGCGGTGCTTAAGGCTTTTTCTGAGACTAGAGTTGGAATCACTGTCCACTCCACGCTTCATTGTACGGTTAGTTAGCTGACTCCTTATTGAGGGTGGCCGTGCAAGGATAGCTCCCCTTCTTCAGCCGCCTGGTAGCTTTTCTAATACACGGTTCATCCAAATAGCCTTCGTATTCCTTTGAATGAGCGAAATTGCATAAGAAGAAATTTTTTTCAGATTTTCCTCCACGGCTGTTTTTCCCATTGCACCACGACTGAACCAGGGTATACTGTTCATTGGCTTAATCTTTAGGGTAACATTTGATAAGTTACTTGAACACGAATGAATTGTGACTGTGGGATATAACGTTACGGATTAGCTACCATTAGGAACCGATGTAGCTCGCAGTGACACGGAAGAATCAGTACGCTGTGGCATCGAATCATTAACGATATTGCACACGGAATGATAGAAGAGCAGCGCAAGAATCAGATGTTTAGTACGTGACACAAACAGAATCGGAAAGCGGATGATCAGGGTATGTGTTACATTACAAACTACTGAAAATGTTTTGGAGATAGGGGTGAAGAAACTGCTTCTTTTGTCCTTTAGTCGAAGTAGCTAGCTATAAAACAGTTAACCGCTGAAATTCATTGTATGGACTGTATCCTTTTACTAGGTTGGCTACTGAAAGCAGCATCTGCTTTAGTGCAGAAGCTGTAGCTTGTAGTGATATCAAGACAATTTTACTACATGTTTATTTTGAGTGGCTGCACGTATTTGTATAACAGTGTTTTAACAATAAACGTGTTTATTTATGTTTTGGGTCAGGTCTTCACCTAATCGACAGTGCGCAGTTAAGAGATGCTGAACCAAAACCAAGCTTTCAAGAAAAATTTCCAAGCCCCTGATTAAAACATCACCTCTAGTGTTTTATGCTCCGAATGCTTCGATCACTTTTATTATTTTTGCGTGTGTAATACGTTGGGCAGTTATACATAGCTTTTTTAAAATTTTAAATATTGAAGGTTCTTCACAACCAAAAAGTGAATTACTGAGCTATCACAGCTAGGGATCTGCATCAATGGCTTTTTTAACGAAGAAGAAGAAGTTCAAGTTTCAGACTCATTTCACCCTGGAGGAACTAACGGCTGTGCCTTTCGTTAATGGAGTTCTTTTCTGCAAGATAAGACTACTAGACGGAGGAGACTTTGCAAGTGCATCGTCCAGGTAAAACACAAGTAATAATACAGACTATCTGTTCTTGTTTTTACAATTTTACCTCTTACACAGCAAATGTTTATGGCGTATCCCATGATCTGTACGAGAGCACGTGAGACCAAGTTAATGTATTGTCCCTACGGGAATTATGTGCCGTGGCCCCGTAGGTACCCGTTGCCATAACGACTGTGCTTATAGTACCTCGATAAGAATTAGGCATGTTTTTTTCGCCACATTATAGCTACTGACAACGGAATTACTGAATTAACGGGCCAACGCAAATATTGGTCAGTGTCCTTAAAAATCGTGATGACAGCTACACAGCTGAACTGTTGATCACTTCAGTTCTCAAGACCAGTTCAGTGTTCCTCTAGCTAGTTGATATTTCCTGTCTGGTCTTGCACACTGGGGAGGGATAATTACAGTCACAATCATTCCCGCTAAGTGTGTGGTCATGGTTGCTTGTAGTGATTGGATCTTTATGGTGAGTACTGTTGCTGTTTTAACCTGTGCTTTACATATGAACCTGATTGTCATTGACAATGTGCTAGGCTAGGCTGCTTTTGGCAGTCGATTGTCATGTGAAACCTGCAGGTATTGTCGACCATGGTTTTGACACAATTTAACTTTTTATAACAATGTAGCAACATCAAGACAAAAGCTCCCAATACTTCATTCCAAAATGTCAAGCCCAGCCGGAGGTTATTTGCAATACAATTTCCCCCATCCTGCCATCACTGTGGGGATCTTCTATGTGGATAATAACGATAAGTGAACAGGGAAGGAGGTTGTGCCATTCTCAGCTTCAGAAGGCTTTTGATTCCACTGGTTACCCTTTTGTACTTTTCTATGAGAGCTGAAAAGGTCACAGGAGCTCACAGGGCTGAAAGAGAGCAGCAACTGGACAACACACCTTGGCGAAAAGGCCCTGTTTCTGGTTCTGTACTTTTATCCACAGCGACTTACAGTTGATTAGACTAAGCAGGGGACAATCCCCCTGGAGCAGTGTGGGGTTAAAGGCCTTGCTCAAGGGCACAACATCTGGGTGGATCTTATCGTGGCAACACTGGGGCTTGAACCACCAACCTTCCGGGTCCCAGTCATGTACCTCAGCCACATTTTGTTTTATTTTACGTGAGTTGAACCAGGCTAGAAATACATAAATGTAAATTATTAAAGTCTTGGAGAGCATTTTGCCCTCTCTGGAGCCAGCTGGTGGTTAACCTCTTGTTGTACCAGAGGTAGAGTGCTTTTGTGCCATTGCCTTCACTGGCCTCCTCTTTGCATGCAGCCTCTTGAAAATGTTTTTGCCTGCATTTGCATCACAGATGGCATATGTGTTCACCTCTTCATGGAGGCACAAGTGACAGGAGGAACTTTCAACACTGTTAAATGACCATCAAATTTGGATATTGCACCACAACCAGAGAAAAATAAAACCACGGTCTAGTACATAGCATCTTTGGTTCTCTTTGCAAATTTGCATGTTGAAAACTGATAGATGTACCTTTTGTGTGTGTGTGTGTGTGTGTGTGTGGATTATAAAGGTACCGTAGATCTGTTTTAGGATTACAGTGAATTTAAAATGACAATAGTGGAGGTCAGTAGTAGCAGTATGATTGGAATATAGCTCACAGCTTTGTTGGCCAGAAGCACATGTGTCAGTGTAAGTTTTGCATATGACTAAACACAGTTTTGCATATGACGGTACTTTGGGATGGCACTTCCTCTTTAGCCAGAATCCATATGCCCTACAGTTAACTCTGGGTTCAGTGAGCTTTCTCTGTCTTTTCATTAGTCATGTACTGTACTGATTAATGTGTCTAAAAATACTTGTCTGTGTGAGGGCCATCTGTTATTTGTGTGCATGTGATTTTTCTTCTTTTGCCCAGAGCAAATTGGGCCAATAAGTTAAAACACACAATGAAAAAATTAGTTGGGCGAGACAGCAGAAAAGTTGTGTGTGTGTAGGTGTGCCTGTGTGTGTATGTGTGTGTGTGTGTGTGTGTGTGTGTGTGTGTGGAGGGGGGGTTTGTCTTTGCTTATCAGTGCGTGATGTGCACCAGAGTGTCGTGATGGTTCATTATGTACTGTACTGTATGTGTGTGTTCTACACAATGCCTGCAGTCAAGAGCTGTGGAGGCACTGAGTCATGGTTGTCATGCCAGTCATGTTCAGCACACTTACCCACAGAAATGCCAGGTCTGTGTATCCCAGTCTGCGGGGCTGATGGGAAGGCAAAATGAGATGCATGTCCCAGAACAACCCTCATAGACTTGCCTGTGATTGGATGCAAAGCTTCATTGCGCTTGCTGATGGGGAAATATGAGGCTATAGGCAATGAGGGGTCTGAGAAACTGACGATGAAATGGTACTGGAGCTGGGTCTGTCCTCCTCTGTTTTACTCTCTCCTTCGAGTGATAGCCTTCTTTCACACTGTATCTATGTAGGGTTTCCCGTCCGTCTGTCTTTTTCTTTCCTTTTTACTTTCTGTCTCAGTGTAAGCATTATTTCTCTCGTTCTCTCCCTCTACCTCTTTCCATCTATCTGTCTGGCATGAGAAAAACAGGAAGGTGAGGGCAGTCTGTCACACTGGCTCAAGCAGTGCATTGTGTGAGCTTTGTTTTCCATCATCTCTGCGCATTCAAGGGACCAACTTAAGCGCTGCTCTTCACAAACTTCCACTTCCATGCATTTGAAGGCTGCTGATATCAGTATTTCTTTTAACAGAATTGAGGTTCCCTTATACACTAATACATCATGCCACAGACTCCTACAGGCCTGATTAGTTTACATTGCACCTTGACAGCCAATTCATCACTCTCTGGCCGAGAGTGACCTGTAGAAGCGATGTTGCTCTGCTGCTAGGCAGGGCTGTGGTTCTAGAATGTACAAGGTTTCTCAGAACCATGGCGTGAGAATTCTGGAAGGAAGAGGTCATGAACTGCATGTAAGGCTTTTATGCTGCATTATGCTCTGCCATCAACATTTTAGTGTGTTTTAAAAATTTATGGTGTTTTATGCCTGAACCTTGTGCTGTACCTGTTCTCTCTGGAAAAAGTTTAATCCTACAAATACATTGACAGGCAGCCAGCTTACCCCAAGCAATATTTTCACATTCTGATCATTCCGCTTGTTTTGGGTTCTCAGATTTTGTTTCTGTGATGAGGTGGATGTTTGATTTAGATTTTGGTCATCACTTTGGGGAGCAATACTGGGAAGGTGCTGGATCATGCTGAGAAGTTCCACGTAAGAAGAATAGTGTTGATGTCAGAAGTGGCATTCACTTGGCCTCAAAGGCATCAAAGGCCCCCCCACCCTGATGATTCAACTTGACCACTATAACATCTTCCTGAGAACAAAAACAAGAGCAGTTGCGTATCTGGATTTGTTCCAAAATAAAAAGAAGCAGACAGAAAAAAAAAGAAACAGAACTTGTGTGTAGAACATGAATACTTCTTGATTTGCTCCTGATTTTTTCTTTTTTTTATTCAACAAAAGTTTTTAAACTAAATTCTTACCAGTTTTTTTTCCCCTTAAAACATTGTTTCTCATGAAATGTGTACTAGCTGGGAAAACTATTTACATCTACTAATTGGGTGCCTTACTGTGCTCCTACATTTTTGACCTTAGATGCATATGTTAGCATAGAGCTCTGTCCCCACCCAGGGCAGGTGCCCAGTGCCCAGAGCAGCTCCTGCTGTTGGGAATGACCGTGCATGATTAATGTCCCCAAGTGGGTGTCTGACTCTGTATGATATGATTCTGTATGATACTTTATCCCCGTTGCTAAAACACTGCTGTGGTTTAGTTTGTGAATACTTAGGAATCGTCCCACATGGCTAAATTATTCATCATATTACTGCTTTTCTAAGAGGGGATTTCTCTGGGGGAGAGAGGAGTTGAGCGGGTGGTCTCTGAACACAGCAGGCCCAGCAAACTGAGTGCCAGCGGACTTGCATTCTTGAAATTCCTGATGTGTGATAGAGAGAGAAGGAGAGGGAGACAGAGGGGTATGTTCACATGCATCTAGAGCTTAAAATGTAGAGGCTACCTATTGCCTTTCCAATTTTCCATTGCACAGATGAACGTCTTGCATAGATCATCTGTGTCTCTTATCAGAAAATACAGTATAAGCAAAAAACTGGAGTGGCTGTAGAGCAAGATTTTTTACTAGGATTCATGAACAAGTGCAGTAGTCCTTTGCTTTAACAAGCTGTATTTGAAGACAGATTATTGCTAAACATGATTTTGAGCAAAATTGAGCTTGGAATTCTCACCTTGGTGCTAACTTGTGAATGAGTAAAAAAATTAGTTGAGTGTAATAATTCTCACTGTCCCCTTTCCTTGACGGAGTGTATGCCTCAATCTTGTATTTAAACTTCCCTTACATTTAGAAAAGAGAAAAATAGAGAATTGAGGAAAAGGCATACCTTCTAAGCTATTTCTGCCACAGGGAAGTCCCTGCCAAATTATATGGAAAAAGGAAAAGTTTAGGTTTGCATTTGTGTTAAGGACATAACTGGCTCTATAATCAGCCAATCCATTTTCGTCCTTTTGTTTCCTGCAGTGTCTCTCTTTTTTCTCTTTCTTATTCTCTCTTTCCCTTTATAGCTTGAAGGTTTTGATGTGTTTTCAGAAGATTAGCATTTTTAGCTCACTGGCCCAGTTCCTTCGTTAACCCGGTTGGTCATGGTGGCTGATGATGTGCCTTGAGCATGTCTGTGTTGAGGACGTGTCAGCCCAGAGAGGATCCAGGAACCTTTGTTCCTGTTTTAAATGTGGCGCTCTGCCAGGCAAGCGAGAAACCCAGACCCAGACCCTGTTCTTTAAAGATTTCGTTTGATCATGGTTTCCCAGTTTTCTGATTACAGCCCAGGGACTTCATAGATAATACTTGTGGTGAAACCGTGAAATATGCCAGCTTTTCTTCTGCCCCCCCGTGTGTTAGGAGACAGTGTTTTTTAAAACTACTGTAGATTTCAATAATTGATAAAATCATGTGAAGTCACTGGCTGACATCTTTGATGGGTATATATATATATATTTATGGCTATAACAATTTTATAGATGACTTGAATATATTTGAATGTGTTGTGTGTCCTTGTGATGTTTATAGCTGTTATGAACTCTGTGTTAGTATAGGTGTGCGTGTTTTCGTGAACACTAAAATGACAGCTTATCATGAGCCTATAATTATAGGATTCTGTCTGACAGTTAAAATTATGAATGCCTTTTGTTATGTCCTTTTGGTGGACAACAGGTTAATCCCCCAAAATTACTTTTTTAGGCATGTTCAAACTCATAGGTTTAAACCAGAACAATTGTATGATATTGAACTTGCCATTTTAAAGCCTGATATCTCAAATATAGTCTATACAACAAGCAGGTGCAACTATATAATTAAAAGCTCTTAAAGTTTCATGATATGGTGATGGCCACGTCTACAAACAGTAATATTTGAAATAATAGGAGAGTAGACATTCTATTTCCCTAATGCATTTTTTCTCCTTTATTCAGACATGGGGAAAGCAGAGGTTATAAAACTGAGATAGGCTCACAGTACTGAGGGTGCCTTTGTGTGGAATTAAACCTTTGTCCACATGGAGACACCCTTTGAACTGCACCACAGTCTCCCCGATCTGTAATAATTCTAATGATAATAGCCTGCAAGTCCACTGGACCCTGTAATGATTTTGATAATCACTGAAATGCAGCAATTCTTCTTGTAGTGTCCCTGGTTGCCCATAACTCTTGAGTTTTGTCCACAGATGTGCCTTGTCTGGAAGTTTGTAGGTCGGTCTGTCTGTCTGATTCCCTCTCCCATCACTGCCTCTTGCAGTCTCAATCTCAGTGCTTAGTGAAACCCTACACCATTCCCATTTTTATTAAACCCTGCTCCAGCACTGGAAGAGCATTCCAAGTGGGTCTGACTATGCACCAAAGTATTGAATAGAGTGAGGATGGGTGTTTCTGGGTCCTTTTTGCTTCTTTTTGCTTATTCCCCCTCCATGGCTCTTTCCTGAGTGTGCATTCTAATTCTGGTCACACACACCTCTTCACTGCCCCCCCCCCCCACTCCGCCTCTCTCGGCAACACATAAACAGCTTTTGTGTCTGTACTGGCTGTCTTTGAGCCTGGCAGAGTAAAGAGCACTGAATGGACGAGAGGTTTACCAGGCAGAGATTAGGATGACGGGGATGGGCTCAGCTGTGCTGGAGTGGGGTGGGGTGGTGGTGGTGGTGGTGGTGGTGGGGGGGGGGGGCGGCTCCTCAGCACATTTTAATCTGCCTCTCGGAGTGGGGCTCGCTTCCATTGACCGGGGACAATTCAGGGTTTTCGGAGGGTATTGTGCCAATTCAGGAGAGCCCTGCTTTCCATGGAGTGACTGCAGAGAAGTGGGGGTAGGAGGGATGTAGACCTGTGGGATTTAGGGTAACGTTTCAATTGGCCACTGATCTACACCATGAAGACTAAACAAAGGCTCCAATTAAATGCAATTACGGTGCTGAGGTAGAATGACAGACCAGCAATGCTCACAGACTTGAGTTAATCCATGGAGCTATAGAGGGCTTGTGCGTGTTTGTGCATCCCTTTCCTTTGTTTGTTCCACATTATTTATTTATCCCAGAAACTTGTACCCAGAGATCTGCACTGCAAATAATAATGTCTGATTGATTCATTGTAAATTCTGGTGTATAGAGCCGGCCAGCTCCATCTCCATAGTGGTTCAGGGCTATGTTTGGTCCATTAACACCTGATCACCCAGTGGGTCCAACCAGATTTTCTTGCTTGATTTCAGCGTGGTGTTTTTTTTATGAAAGCAGACTCCCTCCTTATTTATTTTTTCACTTTGTTCAGTGGAGAGTATTATAGATGGTAGGCCTAGATTTGTCTGTGAAGAAATTGTATCGCTGTGCACAAAGTGCTACAGCAAGGAAGGAATCGACACTATGGCTGTGTTCTCACCTGTTTTTGCCTGCATTATATTTTGCTTTTTCTGCCATCAGGCCTGCATGCACTGAGGGATGGCAGGTACTAGAGGGGTTGGCTATGTCTGTCAGAGATGCCCTGTTTGCCTCATTATTACTGTTCCTAATTACCTCTCTATTTCAGCTCTCTGGAGCTTTGCTTGCCTTCGGAGAAGAAAATAAAAGATTTTAAAAAAGATTCAGTTTGAAGCCACCTGGAAGCATGTTGTTAAGGAAAAGATTAGGGAGAGCCCACAGGGAGAGAGGGGAACAGGGTTGAGAGTAACGTGTGCAGGAGAGGGGTATAACTTCATAGGGATAACAACATGAAAAGAAGCCCCCTGAGAGAGGGCTCTCTATTAGCCGTGTGATATCTGCTTGGTGAGACATGCAAAGATCAGCTGCAGAACGTCTTAATTACCTTAAAGTGTTGCCTGTACCAAGAGTGAATCTCTTGCTAAATATTCTGTTTTTATATCATTGTGGGTGCAGTGGCAGAATGCCATGCAGAGAGAGGACATGCATAATGGGAAACAGTCTGTCAGTGTTGTTGGACGCTCTCATTTCCATGACACTTAAGATAAGGTGTAATGCAGAAATTATCCCACACAAACAAAATGATGCACACAGACAAAAAAGTGTGCGCCTGGATAGAATGAAAACACCTTCAGAGTGGTAAGTTTAGAGCCTCGGTTCATTTGGGCTGTTTTGGCTCAATCTCTTGGAGTGTGAGGTACTTTCATTGGTTAAATTTCCTCCTTAAGCAGCCATCCTGCCCATGTGTGGCCACTTTGACTGTTGCTCCTCCCACACCTCAATTTCCACTTCTTCTGTTGATGGCTCCCCTTTGATTCGGCCTACTCCAGGTGCCGATTCCAGCCCATTCCTCCCTGCTCCCCGTGGGCATTTCCCCTCCCTGCCGGGACTTGTTGGACAGCTGTTTTCGTTTACTGTCTGCCGGGGGAAAGCCTTAATCCTACCACTGTGATTCGTTTTAACTTGCCGCATGGCTGGGGGTCAGGGGTCAGGGTTCAGACCGGAACGAGAGGCTCTCAGAGTTTTGTCTGCTGATTGATTGGAATTCCTGGGTGACTCCTTCATATATGCTACAAGGGCTCTGGAGCCAAGGACTTCAACACCCTCCTTCTGTTCTATCAACACAATTCCAGAGCCTTCACTCTCAGACCTAGACATGCTGCTAAACTCCTTAGTATGCCTGTCATTATACAGCAGTGTTATCCCCGAGAGGTATATGCACTCTTTCCCCATAACTTGGCATAAGGATTAAACTATAATGTGGTTGTTTTTTCGTTATGTAGTAGAAAGTGAAATATATAAATATATTGTTGCTTTGCCACACAAGGTTCTATGTGGAAACGTTTCCGCCAAACCAGGCCTTCATTAAATCTTGTATTAATAATTTGATCCATGTTGGAGCCGATTTGCTGCTTCGACCCCATTTTGTGACCATCCGGCACTACAGTCCAAGATCACTCCTCTTATCTGACGTGGCCGCAAGCCCCTGTCCTGTGTGTATGCCTGGCAGAGTGAGCCTGACAGACGGGTGACAGCAGGCGTGAGAATCTGTGCTGGAATAATGGAGCCAATTAGCAGGGCTGAACAGTTCCACAGAGATCCAGGGAGCCATTAGGCTCTTACCTGTGGGGAGCCTCACCTGTTGATGACTTGCGAACATGGAATGAAGCCAAAGGATAACGTCAACTCTCGTGTACCCCTCTGACTCCCGTTTCGTCTCACGTTTGGTGGTTCACCACCTAGCAACTGTGCTATTGTGGTTTGGTGTGGTGACAGCACTTTGTGTGCTTCTGTGTGCATGCATGTTTGTGCTAGTGTGCTCCTTTGTGCTTTTCTGTGTGTTTTAATGCATCTGCTTGTACTTGCCAGCAGAGTCTCAATTGATCTTATCATGGCAGGGCAGAACACATGACCTATATTGCTTCAGCTGACCCCTAAGAAATTTTACCTTTATTTTCCATACTCCATCCGTATGATGTGTCCCTGTGTAGTTCCTGTTGTTGTTATGCTGCAGAACCGATTGGTTCTACGGCTTCTGTGGCCATTTTAGACTGAACCGAAGTGCACACATCGTACAGCGAAGATGCTGATTCATGGAGATGAAATGTAGTGCCTTCAGAAGCTGGCAGAGCCGTTCGCTTCATAGAGGGGAAAGGGGCCTGAAGGTTAGGTGGAGTCCACACACAAGAGCGGACAGATGAAAGTGAATTCCAAGCTGGCTTTATGCAGAATAAGGAGGGGAATAGCATGAGTAATGAGGACTCCTGGGCCTTTGTTGAGTAGTCGTGCCAAATACACTCTCGTTTCCCTGTAAATATACTTTTACTTGCAGTCTTGACATTTTTTTGGGTTGAGCGGAAAAAAAAAGGATCTGTAATTTTCCTTTCTTGTGGAGTTTTTCCATTAGTTGACCCCACACCTGCTTGTTTGACCCAGTCAAGCAAATACCTACATTTCTCTAGCATTTCGTTTTTTTGTTTGGCATCTTTTTTGTCCTCCTTGCTTGATCGTGAAAGTTGTTAGTTGTGCTCCATGGGTTTCCTTTCCTGTGGGTTCTAAGATTACGATCGGATTCTATGATCTTTATCCTGATTGTTGTTGTTTTTTGAAGGACTTGGACAGGATTTCATTTCACAGTCACAGACGTGTGTTGTAGGCCAGAAGGAACCGGCATGCTCTGATACCCATCCAGTGGCTTATGTTTCGCACTTCTGTGGGTTTTGAGCTGCCTGTTCTTCAGTGGATTACTCCATCTTTCCTTTCCTCCACATTCCGGTTTCTAGAATGTTCTGTTGTGTTAAGAACCATTTGATCTATGCAATCTGGCTGCTACTTGTTGATTCTACTGTAGCTCATGTCTTGTCCAGGCAGGCCTTTGGAACTCCACTTGATCCGGGCACGTTTAACTGATTAGATATATTTTGACTTGATGTACTTGGAATAAGCTTCTCTAATTTCCAGTGGCAATGGGACAGTTCACTGACCTCCTTTGCATGGAATTTATGCCTTTCCATTCTCCTGTGGTTTGTGCTAATAATTTCTTTTTTCCATTATGATCCCGGTCTTCATGTTTGTGTGTCTGTGTGTCTATGTGTGTGTGTGTGTGTGTGTGTGTGTGTGTGAATGTCACTTTTTGATGCCTGTAATAGAGTTCTGCCGCACAATGCCATGTCCTTGGGTCTGCTGCAAGGGACAATGTGTCTATTAGAGGGGGAGCTCTGTCCAAACTTCCCCTGCGACCTCTCGTCCTTCTGCCCCGTCTTTGTGTGCTCACAGCTGCCCGCTGGGCAGGACAAAGCTGCTTTATTGAAGGGTGAGTCGGCAGGCCAGGGCAGTGGACCTGAGCAGAGTCGCCCCCGCATTGCTGGACAGGATGGACGTAGAGTCGCTGGGTGTGCCCCTCGCCAGCGTGCCCCATGCCTTTGTACACAAGGGTTGCTATAGTTGCTGTACAAAATCTATGACAAATTACCCCAGATTTCTTTCCATTTCTTTTCAAGTATGAGGAAAAGTGTTTGTGATTACAGCTTTTTTCTTTTACTCTCAGAATATTGCTGGTACTGTAGTAATATTGAAAGAAAATTGCTCACTTGTTTATCATTTTCACAAACAGTGGACATCGTTGAAGAGTACAGCTGCAAGGTTGTTTGCCTAAAATATACATTATACTGTAGGCAATTGAGCTTTGGGAACTACAGCACAGTATTTGAATGATGCAAATTCTTTCCAAGCTCGCTACAGTACCGCAAGTCTCCGCTGTGTAGTATGTGGAATGCTGAAAAACTGTATCCCTTCCGGTGAGTGCGGCATGGGGAGCTGAAAGGCCACGCCCTGTCCCCTCGACCCGTCCCTGATTACGAAATCCCTCAAGTAAGTCACAGAGAACCGTGAGAACCGTGTGCAGTATGGAGGGGTGTGGCCATCTAACAAGGTTCCCACTGTAGGAGAAGTGGATTTGCCTCAAAATGCTACACTTACATAATGTATGTTCTTGGATTGTGCTCTAAACCAATCAAAAGCTTACTTTTTTTTCTTCTATAATCCAGTTACTTAACTGGTTATCTGCTGAAGTGTATGTACCATACACAAGGTTAAGACCATAGGGTCTTAAATCTGTGATACATCACTGATTCCTCTTGGTATGGAGCTTGGCATGTGAGCTGACTGACCTCATTTTGTGTTTGAACAAAGGCCACTACAAGCAGTTACCCGTGATACAGATACATACCGCATTACCAGAGCTTTTTACTTCACTGGGTGGGATGTAAGTGACACCCATTAGCATGCTCACAGCCTTACTACAAAAACATCACACTCTTCAGTGTTCGAACAGCCAAGTGGAAGTCATTGTTTTCCGTAGGAGGACAAAGAACCATGTGCCAAGCAGCAGGGTATGTGTGTGGTCACTGGAGCCACATCCTACTTGCAGTGATTGATGTAAAAAGTTAGCATCAGGCTAGAGCTAAGCCTGATAGATTGTGAATACTAGGTGGTCTTGCCAGTGGGGCACTCAGGTAGAGAACATAAACCTAAAGCTTTTATGCTTGCAGGGCAGTTTTAAGGCAGGCTGCCTGCCCTGAGATGATGGGCATACGGAAGCTGCTGACTCCTGACCAACCAATGAAGTGCCCCAGGAAGCCCAGTTCATTCAGACTTACTCACCGTGCTGTTTCTCTGCTGCTTTTTTCACCGACTCTCAATATGAGAGAAGTCCTTCGAAGTCTTTTGTTCATTCTGCAATCACAAATCGTCAGCCTCTGCTCTGTAGGTTCAAATATGAGGAAAGCCACATCCACTAATGTAAAGGGGTTTTACTGTGTGCGTGTTTCCTTCCTCACATCTATTGAGGTGACATGAAAGGCTCAAACCCACCCCACTGTGGTCCCTGTGTTGTTGCCTGTGACTGCAAGTCTTAATGGCGTGGTTTGTCGCAGTATTTTCTACCGCAGTCTGCTTGCTTCCCTGCCATGTTGCATTTACAGGCGTCTCAAAAATCAGAGTGCGCTCCCCTTTAATCAGAAAATAATTTGCCTGTTGGGGGGCCATGCTTGTGTACATAAAAATGGAATGGAAGACCGTAACCTTCGCCCACTTCAGAGGCCTGTGGTCGTGCAGAGGGCACGCCTCACAGGCACTGCATTCTCAATCCGTCAGCATGGAGAGAAACGTCTTCTGCTCTGTGTTTATCCCTCTGTTCTTTCCTAATTTTCAACACAAGGAGGACATAAAAGATTAATGGCTTTGCAGTCAGATACATAATATGACTCCTGTCAGGCCTCAGATTAGATTACCACACTGAATCAAATCCAGTTAATTACAAGACTAATTATTTTAATGGTTTTTTATTCTATTAGTGGAAGGAAACCGACTCACTGGGTCTGTCATTGCCCTGAGCACACGCCCTTGCAGGTCTGTTGCGCTACTGTCCCTGACCTCGTTTGTGTGCATCCCTCCATCTCCCTGATGGTTCGCTGTTTTCCCCGTCTTTCTCCCTGTTGATTTGGGACGAACCAGAAATAGAACAGAGTAGTGCATTGTGGATGCTTCTCGAGATGATTCAGGGCAGCTGAGAGAGAGAGGGATGGAGAGTGGGAGAGTGAGAGAGCTAGAGAGCGAGGGAGGAGGAGGTGCCGAGCAATGTTGATAGATTGCGTGCATTTGTTCTGAAATGTATGTACACAAACCAATAGATAATATGCCACACATGCAGCACCGTAAAAATTCAATAGACACCAGTTAGATGACCTAAAATACTATCCTATCCTCACCAAGAGTAATGGGTATATTGAGTCAGTCAGACCATTTTTTTTCCATGTATGAGTTTGTGGTTGCACAACATGTATATGAAAGAATGTTCTTTGATGAAAGTGTTCTTGATTTTTGACAGAACTGTTCCTGTGATGGCACAAGAGCCTGGCATTTCTCCCACTGTAAATATGCCAGAGGTATTTGCTTTCCAGAACAGCTTTCCGGAACCATTTAGTATTTCCCACTATTTCTTTGTGACTCCCAGACTGTCCTGCCTTCTTCCTGGGGCACAATGAATTTAGCCATCAGGCCAGCATAATGGTTTAGTGATCAATACTGTACTGCAGTGACCTGGACAAGCTGTGTGCTGTACACGGTCATCTTGTAGCCAGTCACTTGTATGCGTCTGACTCAGGCAGTGGCAGATATTATTCCACTCTGTTTTGTTCATAGGGAAAATAGGAAAAATAGCAACAGTGTTATTTCAGTACTATCCAAATCATTTGTGCATGCTTTTTTACTCTACATCTTTTACTGAGTATTTTGTTTAACAGCGTTTTCTCATAAAGCATCACCACTATTTACGGACATGACACTGTGATGCATGCAGTGCTAGTGTTGCTGTGGGATCAAATTACAATTAATATGTTACGAGTGGCGGCACGGATGGCGCAGTGGGTAGCACTGCCGCCTCACAGCAAGGAGGTCCTGGGTTCGAATCCCCGTCGACCGGGGCCTCTCTGTGTGGAGTTTGCATGTTCTCCCCGTGTCTGCGTGGGTTTCCTCCGGGTACTCCGGTTTCCTCCCACAGTCCAAAGACATGCATGTTAGGCTGATTGGAGAGTCTAAATTGCCCGTAGGTATGAGTGTGTGAGTGAATGGTGTGTGTGCCCTGCGATGGACTGGCGACCTGTCCAGGGTGTATTCCTGCCTTTCGCCCAATGTATGCTGGGATAGGCTCCAGCCCCCCTGCGACCCTGTTCAGGATAAGCGGGTTCAGATAATGGATGGATGGATGGATGTTACGAGTGGCTGTATCATTGACCCGGGAGTAAGACTGGGCTAATGAAACAAGATGGATTCTCAAGATTTGGTTACCAGAATGTGTTCATGATGGGTCTATATTGCATTATGTTGGCTTTATACCACATTACAAAGGAAAATCAAAAGATTTAAATTGGGTAATCTGCTGACTTTGTTGATGGCAAAGGAAGGCGAAACTTCATTGTGCTAATTTCAAAGTTCATTGTCCTACACAGGTAAGTAAGCATTTATATCCATTTCAATGACCTCCCTTTTCCACTGGCTCTTCTGCCTTGTGATAGAGGCAGTTCCTATGGAAACAGTGCTACACTACAGCCACAATATGCAATTTCCCCCAATCAAGCAGTGAAGTAAGGTAAGTCGTTAGCTGATATTGCTAGCTAGCTATATTGATGGATTTTAATACAGATAGCTTGGCGTAAGGACTGGAAAGTGGCTGGAGCCAAAATTAAGTGATCCTGTATAAACAGTATATAACTGGGAATGGAGTATGTAGCCCACACCTGGGTGAAGTCTGTGCCAGGTGGTGTGTGGAGAGCCAAATACAAATCTTTCCCAGAATGTGAAGCAACATGCTTCCAATCTACCCATAAAACTGTCATGCAGAAACAAACAAAAATACTCATAAGTTCTCAAAAATTATCTTGAAATATTACAATAATATTTGCTACATAATTGGAGTGAATCATTAAAAGTTAGTGGGTCTACAATGCTACTATGCTGACATTTTTCAGTTGGTGCTATTAAAATATAGTATCTGTGTCTGGGCTGTTCAAGCCAGACAGATGGAGATAAAATGCTCTTTAGGCTGTCATTTATCAGGAGTCCATATTATTAGTAGTGGAACGTGTGGCAGGACAGGCGGTCTGTTATGGGCAAAATGAAGGACATGCTCATCCCAAGGCATGTCCCCTGGGCCTGCCATTCACACAGGACGTAATGGCAATGGGAGTTCTCCAAGCAGTGGTTTTTCCAACCCTTTCTTCATGTGGCAGCCGCGATGCCAAGAACATTCCAGAACATTCTACATCAGCAGGGGCCATGTAGTGTGCAGGGGTAATGCTTTCTGCAAATAGGATGTTTTCCTTTTGGTGTGTAAACACCCACGGCACATGTTGAATGGAAGATGATCCTTGTCTGCATGCGAGGGATCACTGTTCTTGCCTTCCTGTATCTCTCACTCTCTGAGTGTTTGCCTTCGTCACTGTGCTGCCCGAGACTGGATGATCCGACCTCTGGTTTGCTTTTGGCAGCTCCAGCAACCCCCATGGATGCCCCCTGCCCTAGCCACGTGGTGGGCCCCACTCTGCAAGCTCATCCCAGGCGTCAGCAGGGTGAGACGGTACAGAGGTTACCACTGTCCCATGTCCGGAATTTGCTGAAGATGTGAGAACCGACCATTCTCTGGCACCGAACTGATGACAGCAAAGATGGCTGCGTCACTGTGAGAGAAAGAGGGGGACAGAGAATCCCCATGGAAACACACAGCAGTCAGGGATAGTGTCTCTGTAGTGTGTGTGTGTGTGTGTGTGGGGGGGGGGGGGGACTGCCTGCCTCCTTGGGATTCAGTGGGCCGACTGGTTAATGGGATGTGTTTTTGATGTTGGAAGTGTCTGCGCCTCTGACTGGATTCTGTGGCCTTTAGCCAGATAGCAGAGTGTTGGTCACAGATGTCCCCACTTCGCTCCTGCAAAGTCAATCACAGTCAGAGAGGGACCATCTGGGCGTCTTCTCCTCTGCGGGGTTCTTTGTCCTCATTCCTCTCTCTCCCTCATTCTCTGCCCATCATATTCTGTTCCTGCCAGAGTTCATACTTAATTTTTTCCGAACATTTCCCATTTCCCTGTTCCTTTTCCCCTTTGGTCCCTCCCCTTCCCCATCTTACTCCCAGAACTCCAGCTCAGTCCAGCCTGGGTCTTCTGCTAAACACTTTCCACTGCTTTCTGATAGCTGCTGGCAGACGTTCTATGGGCTATGGGGGAGGGGAAACATCTTGAGAAGCTGTGACCACCAAGGCGTGCTTCCTCCAGCATTGCAGAGATGCAAATGAATTTGAAGATTAAAGTGTTTGTCAGCACCTGGTCTCTGTACCTCCACCTCCCTGCCGGTGGGCTGAATTCACTGGTGCAGTGCGCTTCTGCTAATTACCTAATCAATCAGCGAATTTGGCACCAGGCTTCAGTTATTATGCGTCCATAGGCGGGAAGGGATTTCAGATCAAGCATTGCCAAAAGTTTATGAGCTCCCCAGCTGGAGGGAACAAAGAATGAATTGTTATTAATTGTTTGTATTTCCCAGCCTATACTTGCATTGCTGATGTGAACAGAAACAGTGTTTACGTTCATGTGTCATTTCACTGCTCAATCCCAATCATTCATTTGGGTTTGTGTGGCTCTTTGGGTTCCTGGACATGTTTCCCATGTGAACCTAGGGTCGGACTCGGGGGCTGGGTTTGGAGATGTCTGATTCAAGGGGAAAAAAGCTCTTGGAGTGCCTCTTCACAGAAAAACAGAGGAAATGTTCAAAAGGCAATCAGGGCCTGTTGAACTCCTGAACTGACAACTCCCTGCAAGCCATGACGAAAGCATCTGCTTTGAAAGGATGAAACCAAACAAATCGCGCTGTTCTCTCCCTAATCATTCTAAGCTTAAGGCCGGATGTTTTGGTTATGTCATTAAAGAATGCAAGTGCAATCTATGCAAAAGAATCCAAAGTGGTAAAATGGCTTTCTTAGATGTCCAGGATATTTGCGTCTCTTGGGAGGACCAGCTGCTCGATAATATTCAGAATGAGAAGAATCCCGCTACTGTAAAGACCCTCCCACGCAGTAAAGGCATATGAATTCTTTATTTGAGACGTGTGTGCGCGTGCACACACACATGCACTGTGTAGCAGAACACTGGATGACTGTTGTATTGTACTCTGAGTCCAATGAGAAACTTACATAACTGCCTGGCTGCCCCCATGCCTGCCACTGGTATCGCTGGTGGAGGTCACTACCCATAGCGGTTATCTCTGTTACGTGATCCAATGGAACGAGGGCTTCACAGAAACAAACTTGAGGTCTGACTTTGTCTCCAGGGGCGGGAGGATTATGCATTGCGCAACAGGCATTTGGCACAGGCAAATACTACATCCAGGCCTGACTTCCCAGAGGTTCGAGTACAGGAGTTTGGGACAAATCAAGTCCAGTTGCAATATATTTAGACAGTTGATCACATTTTGTGATGCAAATGTCGACTCATGGCTGTGGTAAGCTGAGGCCAACAGCCATGAAAATAAATGCATGTTTCATTTATAGAATATTATATTGGATATATGCTATTACAGTATATACTGGTATGTAGCCTAGTTCTCTTAACTACGTTTAGAGTTCTTCTTTGGTACAATTGATACTTTCAGTAAAGGAAATCTGGGTTAATTTATTTCACTTAAAAATCCCAGTTGAGCTGGACAGGCCCCTGCCAATAAAGTTCCATTGCGAGAGAAGTAGGTTAGCAGAGTTGGCCCTCAGTCTTTATTTTTTTCCCTCTCTCCGTCTCCCTTTCTCCCTCTCTCATTCTCTTTGTCTTTAAGTATCTCTGTGTGCCTTTGCAGTGCGAGTGAAGAATGGTATGGGGGAAACCATGTTTATTTTTAGCCAGGTGTATATAGGGGCCTCTTAAATGCGAACGGGACGTGGCTTTAGAGTGGGGACAGATGGGAGGACAGCAGTGAGATGAGGTGGGTTCGCTGGATGTAGGCCAGGCTGGCAGCAGCTTATAAAGACGGAAGCCTATAAAAGCAGTCGTAATGTGCAGGCCTCCGTAACCTACTGAGCCAGTCTGAGCTCAGATCCTCCTCATTAGAATACCCGTCATCATTTGGGCATGTGTGTATTAGTCTGTGTGTGTGTGTGTGTGTGTGTGTGTGTGTGTGTATGCGTATGCGTGTGAGAGCTCGGTTGTGTGTGTACATGCGTGTGCGTATGTGCCAATCCACAGTAGAGAGTGTGAACGTGGGAGGGTACAAACAGGTAGTGTGATGGCAATTGGTATGTCCAATATCTTTTCCATCTCAAAGTGGCTGCTGTAGTTGAAAGTATGTGATGTTTATCTGACTCTCCTGAGCTATTGCCATCAGCGCATCTCCCCTGAGCTGCCCCTCCCTCACCTGCCCCGCAGATACAGACCTCATTGTGCGTAGGGAATCGGCCACACGCAGACTCGGAAAGGAAGCATTCAGCTTCCTTTGGACTCAGAACATGGCGGGGGGTGGGGGGGGGGGGGGGGGGGGGTGGGGGGGGGTCTACGCAATGAAAAATACATCCGTACAGGCTGTCAGATGTTCCATGTGCAAATATATTTCATCCCTCCTTTCCTCAAACGTGCAAGGAGTTGAATTATTGATGTGATTCCTCTCTTGGTGACATGTCACGTTTGTAGATGTGGTCTTGGTGATTCTGAATCAGAACCTTGATCACATGCCAACTGGCTTGCTGTACGAGAGCATGCACGTGCCCGAGCTGTGCAGCGCTAAGTAGCGCACAGGGCGCACAGAGTATGCATGGCATGGCAGGATGGTTGTGTCTTTGCGGTGGGCTCTTGGGGAGGTGTGTTTATCACAGTGGGACGGGTGAGCGGGCACTTTGCTGCTCAGACACGGGAAGTGAGAACTGAGAGCAGGTCGTGTCTGTGGCGCGTGTCTCCGTCGCCTGACAGAGGGGCAGTCACCTGACCGGTTCTCATTGTGACATTAGGAACCCAGACTGGCTAGTCTACAGCCAGTTGTTTCCTCTCATGTACAGTGGAGTGCACTGCAATAAGCTCCAAAGGAAAGGCTTGTTGGTTCAGCCTCAATGTGTGTGCACGTGTGTGCTTTAACACCCAAGCCTGTTTATTAGTGTTGGGGGTTTTTTTCCTTTGGAAAAATAATAAGCCTGATGATTTCCTTGGCGGTGGGTCCTAAAATAATCTGTTTCCTGTGATCAGATTTGTCCGGTGTTGGGAGTGAACTTTGGCAGTTGCCGCTGGGAAGGGGGAGTAGGTGGTCCCACCAGGCTGACCATGTATCGTACTCTACCGTGCTGGGAGGTGAGGTGGGAATTGGGTGGGATCTTTTTACTTTTGATGTTTTCTTTTGAATATTTTCCACATCAGAGCAGGGGAAGTCAAAATTGACAAAAGAGAAAGAAAAAACTTATGGGGGGTGGTGGTGATGTTTTACTTTTTTTCATGTCCTCAACACTAACAGGCCAGTTTCATACTGTTGTCAAAAATACTCACTTCCATTTAATTACCATTTAGTACCCCTTGCTGATCAATCCACTGCCTAATAAAAAAATCAAGTTACAATGGAAAAAAATTGCTATTTGGCTTTGTAAGATGTTTAGTAACAGCTGTGTGTGGGGCTGTCCACAGGCCCATCCTCGTGAGCTGAGGTGGTGGGATAAGATCAGCAGAGCTAGCGCTACGTGCGGAAGGCCTGGGGGCTTGGGGGGTTGGGGGGAGGACTCCCAGCCCTGGAAGCCTATCGCCTGTATCCCATCGCTCTCGGCGTGAGACTCCTGCCTCCTCGGCTCTCTGCTTATCTGGGCTGTCAGGGATTGATGGGGGTCTGCTGTCGGTTGTATGTTCTGGCTGTGGAAGGGGTTGGTGTGGTTCAGGCCTGGGACAGGATGGCTGATAAGGATCCCAGCGCGCTGCATAGCTGACAGATTACGTCACGTACGGGTGTCGGGGCAGGTCAAGAGGCTCCACTCTTATGCAACATACTTCGGGGTTCTGGATGCTGCAGGCCTCCGTAATTCTACTTGGGATCTGTTTATACAGGCAGGGTGCGTGTTATCTTGGGGACTAGCTGTACTTGACGCTGGAGGGATGCAGTGTTTGTGGTGGGCCTCTGCCGGGAGGAAGGGGGGGCTCCAGCTGTGGGAATCCTCAGTCAGACTGCTCTTCCCTCTCTCCGGACTGTTCTATGACCTCACCCACAAGACAAACAATAACATGGAGATGGCCAGATAGCCCATGGGTCAGTGTGGTTTTTATGCCTTTTGTTTTTAATTCCACTTGGGTTACGAGCAGCCAGATGAGTGTGGAAAAGTTTTATTTTGTGTTGGTTGATACCTCAGTATGTCAATTTCTTTGTGGGGGTTTTCTACAGACAAATCAGCTCATTAAATTGGGCTGTGTGTGCTTCTACTGATCTTGCCTGTCTTGCTTTGGCATTCTTTGCAGGGGATCCTGATTCTTCAGTTAAAATGTGTTTTCATAAGACTTGAGTTCCCCGTGGTCCGGATGTCACTGTCTGTTTCTCATTACTCACTTGTGTTCAGGAGCTCTGCCGAAATAACAGTATCTTTCTACAGAACAGCCATGTCACGTGTCTGTGTTTATTCCTGCGGCCCACTATTGTGTGTCCATGTATGTGCATGGGTGTCTGAATGCGAGTTTGTGTGTGTGTGTGTGTGTGTGTGTGTGTGGGTCATTAGGACTGCTGACTCTGTTCTTCCACCTGGGATTGTAGTACAGGAACCTTCCTGTAAAGGACAAGCTAGCAGGAAGTTCACTCCAGGCACTGGAGACAGGGACAGACAGGCAGAAAAAAAATGTAGCTTCATAAATTAGTGCTCCTCTCTCTGTCCACTATAAATCATCAAATCTCTCTTTTCCTGTCTCTTCGCTGCCGCGTGGACAGCTGTCAGTTGAGTGTGGATTAGCATGGGTAATATTTGTTGCTCCCAGGTGCTTCTTCCCTTACTGAGCAAGAGGACAGCAGTTCCTGCATACGTAACTCAAGCAGCCTGCGGCTGTCTGATTGGCCAGGGGACAAAGAGGCACGAGACTGTGCGGACCCAATGAAATTGTTCCTACCTGGCCAGTGTCAGCCTGTGGCTAATTATGCAGACCACAGTTGTTGCTAGCATGGTCGCGTAGTCTAACTGCTACCCCACAGCCCCTTTGCCACCCATCATATTAGCTGGCCCTCCAAGCCTCTTGCTGGCTGCAGTGCGGGCGCTGCGTGGCACTTTTGGGCCAGAGATGGACTCTTCCCCACACCCTCGCCCCGTCAGCTGATCCACCACAGCTGTGTATTCTGTATCCTCGAGTCTCAGTCAGGACCTTCCGTCCTGCCAGACCCCCCCTCGTCCAGCTGGAGCCCTGGCACGGAAGGTCCTCCTCATGTTACACTGAGGAGAGAGGAAAGGATGAACTTTTTCCACTGCTGCAGGGGGAAATGCAGAAACACACGGAAAGAAGAGGCTCAGTTCTCACTTTCCCACAATGCCAGAAAGCTAAAGACTAAACTGTTTAGAATAAAGTGCAGGTGTTAAAATAGAGTACTGTTTGGATGTCTTCTGGAGCTGATCGATTTGGGATTAATGAGTGTAATATCGATTTTTGGTGTCCATCGCCGCTAATCATTGAAGATAGGTAGAGAATAATAGACACGTGTGCACAGATTCAGGCACTTGCACATCAGGGTGCAGAACTAGAGTGATTGCAGAAGTGTGCAGCCTTCTGCTACTGTAAATAAAGGGCTTCCTTCCCCCTTGATTAAAATCATTGCCCCCCCCCCCCCCCCCACACACACTCTCAGGTGTGGTTCTTCATTTTGGCTTTGCTTGTTCCTGATTAAGCCCACAGTCATTGTTTTTGCTGCTACAGCAGTGTCCTCCAGGCGAGGGTGGACCAAATGCAGGTGAACCATGCTAAATGAAACGCTAAGGTAACAGAAGAAAAACCGCTTGCAAGCGTTTTTTTTTTTCCACATGAAAAGTTACATCTGCACTGAAAGTGCAGGTTGAAAGTACGCTGGCGTTCCCGCCTCAGACCCTTGCGTGCCTCGTGGCGTCCCGGAATGTGAATGAGGAGCGCGGCCACGTCAGCATGTTTTGGGATCAGGAACATTGCTGCCTTCTGCTTTTCTCCTGCTGAGTGCTCACGCTGTTCACGCTGTCTGTCCCTGCCCTCCTTATTCCAGCCTCTCCCTCTTGGGCCACAACTGTTTTTCAGAGGGCTGGAGAAGGAAGGAGACTGAAACCTTTTGAAAACAGGAAGTTGCAGCTCTGCATCTACTGACTGAAAAACAGAGATGGGTGGAAATGAAGAACAGACACAAGGCCAGGACACAGCTGCTATGTAGCAGGAACATTTTTCTTCAAAGCACAGTGCACAAGTGAGCCCTCAGTGTCAAAGCCGCACAGGGAAATTACCTAGAGATAATGGCTTTTTGATTCTATAAAGAGCTTAGAACATGTAGTTTATCGTGTGTGTGTGTGTGTGTGCATGTGTGTGGCTGTCCAGAGATTCAGATGAGTGCAGTCATCCAGAAAGAGTCTCATTATGTTGAACTCTCATTTGAGCACTCTGCTGTGTCAGTATTAGGAAGTAAACTGGTCTACTGTTCTTAACTAGATTATATAACATTCTGAATTTCACTCTGGGGCTACTTGGCCCTTTAAATAACAGATATTCTACAGTACTTAATTCTTTCCCTGGCTTTGCTACACTGTTATTCTTTCTTTAACCTCTGTGGCGTGAAATGAGAAGAGGTGTGTGTGTGTGTGTGTGTGTGTGTGTGTGTGCCTCTGCTTGTGTTACCAATTCATTACATAGCATAGAACGAGTGCTCATTGAAAGTCTGTGTATGTATGTATGTATGTATGTATGTCTGTGTGCTTCTGTTTGGGAGAGACAGACAGAGAGGCCAGACTGAGAGAGAGAAAGGCTGAGCAAGAGACAGACAGGGAGCCTGAGAGAGGGCGAGAGACAGACAGAGAGAGAGAGAGATGGGATCCTGCTATATTTGAAAGCTACAGTGTTCATGGACTCAGTGACTTGGTTCCTGTCTCCTAGCAGGGTGTATGTAAAATGGGATGGGGTGGGTGGGTGGGGGGTGTACCAGCGAGGCACGTCTCCTCTCTGTGAAGGATCTGGGAACCCGGTCAACACTGGGAGGACTGTTGTCCCTTTTGTTGAGCCCAGACAAAGCTGGGACGAGGTGCTGTCATGATGGAAATCGGTTTTTATTTTTTCTCCTCACCCCCTCCCCTCTGCCACGGTGGCCAGCCTCACCTCTCTGTCCCAGACTCTCTAGGACATTGAATCATTTCTAATTAAGTTTCCAGCCTCTTTATCCCCTATCAGGTTCTCCCCATTCCCTTTTTTGTGTGTAGCAGTGTTCTCCCCAAAATCCGTCCCAACAATCGGCCCATTCAGCGATGCACTATTGGGTTTCGTACTCTTTGACGGGCGTGGGAGAGTGACTGATGAATCTCTTTGAAACGAGCCCAAAGTGAAAATACCCAGGGTGGCTTCTCTCAGTTTTTTCTTTGTCTCGGAGGTAGTGGAATGATGCTCTAGATGCCAGGACATCCAGTCATTCTGCAAAGCCCAGTATCAGTGTCAGAAATACCATTGGTTTCTTTTCAGTCCTTTTAATATAAAGCTTTGATTTATGTGGTTTGTTTGTGATAGTTTCAAGAATGCAATGAATTTCCAGACTGCAACTCCATGGATAGATGATAGAATTTGGCATTTGCAAACCTTGCCAATAGTACAGAATGGGCCTAGCTGAGTGGTATAGCAAACCATTTCAGCAGGTGAACTTGGGCTGGTTATGATTCAGATTCTCTGCTTTTAGTAAGAACCATTCAGTACACAAATACTTCATCAGAAACAGTCCTAACTTCCAGTGAAAATATTCCGACATTTGAAACTCACATTTGCACAATATATTCTGTTTTAGTGTAGTATTATTTTCTCATTCTCTGTCTTTCTTGCTTCTTTTGTTGTTGTGGGCGCATGGGCGTTTGCCGTTGCCATGGCAGTTCGACAAAGCATTTTGGTCCTTGGAATGTGGGTGAGAAGTGAGCTCTCTCTGATTGAGAGACTAAACCTGCCTTGTGTTTGAGTGGAGCTATGGTGTGTGTGCATGTGTGTGTGTGTGTGTGTGTGTGTGTGTGTATGTGGGTGCTTGTGTATTGTGGGGAACACTGCAAATTTGATGGTGGAAAGTTTCATGGCCCAAGCCTGCCTTTTTTTTTTCTCCTTTTAAACTTGGTTCTCACTCATTGTCATTTTCCAAGAGGGCTGAGTGTGTGGTTTTATGGTCTGAGCTCTGGTGATATGGGACAAAAGCATTCCAATGGATAACAGTAAAAGATCTCATTATATAATCATTAGCTAAATGCTTCATGTGTACGCAGGCAGGAATTTGTGTAAATAAGTACAGGTCGTGCTTGGCCGTGCCTTACACTCCAGGTCAGCAGGAAAGCTTAGTACGGTGACACAGCATTTATTCCCCATCGAGAGAAGAAGCTTGCGTGATATCCCCTTTCCGCATTCGTCTGGCCCATCTCCTTGCCCACTGTAGCTCTTGCTTGCCATCCCATGCAGTTCCCACTGTGACAGAGACACTCATCTCACTGGTGTCAGTACCGGCCCCAGTCAGCCTGTAATTTACATTGCAGATGGGTGGAGCCTGCATGAGTGATGCTGTGGAAGGTGGGAGGAGCCTGACCGTGGATAAACGATGCTCAAAGAGTGGATGAGGACCTCCATCTGCTTCTGTCAGTTTTATTTTCGCAACTCTTTCATTTCTTCTTTTATTTTCTTTTGGAGGAGTACGGTTTGCACCCTGTGCTTTTCTGGCCCGTAATAGTGGCTGTGTCCGCAGTTACAGGCGATGTACCCTCTAATTTTCCCTCTTTCCTTCCCTTACTGGTTGTACAGTGAAAGCTGTAAATAGCAGCAGGGGAGGCCATGTAGTGTGTAGATTCCCCACTGAAAAATACAAGCAAAATACGATACGTTTTTTTCCCAGTAGTAACAAAACTGCTGCAGGAGAGAGAGGGAGAGAACCTCACCTGTTTCGTGCAGGTCCGCAGTTCATTTCTGTGCTGGGATTAGCGCACAGGTGTGCGTGTCCAGACAGTGTCCACTGCTTCACTGCTCTCAAACAACCGGATCTACTGGCGTTTCTGCACTAACAGGAGGGGGAAGGAGTCGCTGTGATGAAAGTTTTTTTTTTTGTGCCTGGGCGTGAGAGCAGGAAGGCCATATGAAACCTGCCAGCTCCCTGCCCACACGTCTCTTTTCTAGATCTATGTCACTACATGCCACGCTGCAAGTGCCAAATTGTTTCGAATGGAAAAGCATTTTAAAATTTTTGTATTCCAGTTTGCTGGAGTGGGTGAGGTTGAGTTATCTTTTCTATAAACATAGACATAATGGTTTTGTACCTCAAAGTACCTGCTTGTACTGTGTGATTATGTTATGTCTACCCTCCTGTCGACAGGATTGCCAACCTGCACACTGCTTTCTGAGTGGGTGTGCGGTAAGTGGCAGGAAGGAGCTTGCTGTCATGAGACATCTGCATGTGTCACAGGGTAGACTGCCTCATACAGCCAGATATTCTGAGGACAGCAGTGAGAAGCAGGGGTCTAGGGCCTGGATCATGTGAATGGCAGTTCCCCCTGGCTGCGTCCCTGCAGTGTTGTGTGGCTAGGCTAAATCTGGGCCTACTTGGACGTGTAGCTCAGCGGATAATCCCTTGGTGCTCTTTTGGTGTCAGGAAATCAGGGGAGCAGACACCCTGGCAAACTGCCCTGGTTGCGATGAACCGTGCCAAGGGGATTATCCCCCCTCCAGCCCAAAATGTCAGGAGAGTAACGAGGGTGGTGGGGTTGGGTGGGTGGAGACCCTCTGCTGGATCTGCGGGGCCATTGCAGTGCCTGTGTGAGGGGGCTGGACAGCCGCGAGGCTAAGCGAAGGGTGGTAACACAAACAGAGCTGGACTGGTGTGTGGGAGTGCGCTCTGCAGAGAATAGGCCTGTAGTTTAAAATAAAAAAAGGTCCCTCCCTGTTTGTTTTAGTCTGGCCTCTGCTTCCTCATGAATATTCAGCCCTGTGAGTTTAGAAAGCAGCCTGGGTATTCTACTGCAGCTCGCACTTTCTGTAGGCGTCCAGTGCTGTTCCTCTCCCTACTGGTCCTCCTGAATGCACAGGAAGCACTGTGTCCATGAGAAACGTCCATTTTCCCATAATCTCCAGTTCTCTCCGTTACCGTGGAGACAAATATGCAAGGCTCTCTCCAAAGGTGGCCTTCAGCAGGATACAGTAGTGCTAAAATTGCACCCTGACCCAGCTGGTAAATGGTTGGCATTTATATAGCGCCTTTATCCAAAGCGCTGTACAATTGATGCTTCTCATTGAGAAATGCCTGTTGATAGACACTGCAGGGAAACAATCTGCAAGAGCTTACTGATGCTTTCAACACTAAACAATCAGAAGGCTTTATTCACATAAACATGTCATTATCTGAATAGCGTGGCCACGCAGGGCCATCTGAGGAGTGTTAGGAGACTTTCAGATGAGCATATCAAATGCTGACAAATGGTTATAAACAAGCTGGGAAACAGCACATAAGTGCTTTCTTTTAAACACTGTTGTAATGACAGTGATAATAGAGGTTTTTTCTTCTCTTTAGAAACTGGTGAACCTTTGTCCCATAATGGCAAAAACATTGCTAAACTAAAAGTGGAGAAAGGTGTGCTGTGTTGGCCTGATATGCCTTCCATACCAGTGTAGGGTTTAAGCAAACATGGTAAAAACTTTAGCAGTCAGAGTGCTACATAAACTGCCTTTGCTTTTGCCTTAATTCCCCCCTCCAAATGTCCCAATTTGCTATCAATTCAGGAGAGCGCTGTCAAGCATGTGCTCTTCTCTGAAACATGTGCTGTCTGCAGATTGAGCTTCTTTTCACACAGCAGTACACTAGTAGAGCTCACACAGACACGAGTCAGAGGAGGACACTTAATGGCCAGCTTCAGTGTAAGCGGACTGCTTGCTAGGGAGTGGTGAGACATGACTGACTGAATCCCTCCACGAGAGGCAGCTAGCTTTTCGGCAAATTTCCTAGTTCATAACATTCTACGAGGCAGAGAATTTGAATGTTTCGTGTTTTGATAATCCCGTCCGAGTGCAGGCCAGCATAACACAGGCCCAGTGTGCAGCATTTCCAGGGGTAGACTTGCCTTTGAGAGCCACTGCGCTCGAGGAATGGCTGCGACCCTGCAGCGAGATTGTGAGGTTTCTGTAGATTAACTGTCTCAGTTTTATCGCCACACGCATTCATGTTACGGCTCCCGAACTGAAGCAGGTGCCGGGCGGAGCTGGTGGAGACTGGAGCAGAACAGGGGCCGGGTTTCCAGCTGTCTCAAGGCCTTACATGAATATGATTGCACACAGTGCTGTAACCTTGTGCCACAGTGCTGTAATTTTCCACTGGGTGCTTCTTGACAATGTTTACCGATGCTTTTCTGTGTGCATGGCTGGCCTGGAATAGAAATGGACTTTAAAAAGCTGCTTTAAAAAGCCACAGATAGCAGTCCTGCCTGGGCCTTGAGGCGTAGGTTACATAAAGCACCTATTCACTTCCCTGCGCTGGTTTGCAATTCCATTTTTCTCCCTAATTAAAGTCACTTTCTCCATGGCAACCCAAGGCTGCTTTTAGCAAGAGTAGGAATGAGAGCCCTGAATGAGAGTACTGGTGGTGGTTTCCATTAAGAAGGGGTAAAAATGTGTACACCAGATTAGTGTGCAATAAAATGTCAGTTATCGTCCTGGTGTTGGGGATTGGGTCCTGATGAGGTCCCTGAGCTTACGCCTCTTAGCGGCAGCGCCCCGTCCACGTGATGGTGTTACTGTGCCAGCTGGCCAGGCGCATGGTTCCTCTTTGTCCATGCGACAGTGCGGAAGCCTCGGCCAGCTGCCACTGTGCCAGCCTGTCTGGGCTCGTAAACTTGCATCCCTTCGAGTCGTACATGGGCAGGGGCAGATTGTATTTTGGCCAGCCTGTTCTCTCTTTTACACGGTCCGGTTCTTGTGGGTGTCCCACTTCCTCTTCTTCAGGGTTGTCTGTTTCGCATCTGCGGCTTGATGATGGGGTGCTGACTGTGAGTGTGCATTGATCAGTGCAGTGTTTGTTTGGTTTGAGTCTCTTACTGCCCCACGTGGCACCATCACAGCACTCCTGTGTGTGTGTGTGTGTGTGTGTGTTTGTGTGTTTCCATACAGTATATGCATTACTATAATTGTGTGTGTGTGTGTGTGTGTTTCCATACAGTATATGCATTACTATAATTGTGTGTGTGTGTGTTTGTGATTCACACTCATCTCAATTCCTCTTCTGTGAATTAAATCAATAATATCTGTACCTAATCAACCATAGGTCTTTGCAATGAACACATTGTGAAGAATATTAAATGTACATTGTTTGGAAAGTGCCGTACAGATCAGATGATGAAGAGCGGTTTTGTTCTAATCAATAGTAATATAATTACTACTGAAACTTTTGTACTCTGCTACAGATATACAATTTTGAGTTTGAGGTAAAGGACCCTTGTGTTATTTTTGTTTTCATTGTCCTGGATATGTTTGTTTCCTCATGGGAAACCTGAACAGGTCAACCATGATGAAGCAGAAGACACCATGAAGAATAATAAGGAAATGGCTTTATGTGGCAGTTATTTGGAAAGGGACGAGCGAACAGACAGTTCATGCTGACCCCCTCTCTAAGTGCTTAATTCCAGCTTTGTGTATTTATGATGTGGCCTAGCCTGTGTGTTTGACGGTGTGTATTGTTGTTCACTGTCTCCTTGGTGACGGGTTTGCTTTCTCCAGCGCTGGAGAAATTCTAGAGAAAGCTGACAAGTTGTTTGTCTAATGGCCTTTGTGAGCAACAAATTTCAGCATTTTCTCTTCTGTTTCCTCTTTTACAGAGCAAAACTCGGCCAGAGGCAGTAATGGTGATAATGGCCACACAATTTCCTGTAGTTTGGCTGTGCTGTGCTTTCCTATATTGCCTTTATAATCAGTAGTGCTAACCATAGCCACACTGTGTTCTCACATCATTTACCTTCTGTGGATGGTTTGTTTGCGTTGTATTTTTCCTGAGGGTGGCTATAATTATGTTGAATTACGTGAAGGCCTCTTGCTTGAGGCTACCTTGAAAACAAGGTCCTGTATATAGTAGAAATGTGTCGTTGTACTGTCACCCACAAATAAATTCAAGAATTACACTTTTTCTTCACAAACTCAGTTAGCTGAACTTACCAGACTGTTTCTGAGGGGGGAAAATGCAGATCTGCATTTAAACTGAAGGACAAATATTAATTTAATCCAGACCAAGGTGTGTATCTGCAGGAAAATAAAGGATAAACTAGACTGAATGATTTGGGATTCTAAAAATGTGAAATAAACTTAACCAGTACCCTAGAACATTCCATGTGTTGGTAAGCATGCTTGGTTGAAAACATATTACAGCTAACTTGCATGTGCATTAGGAAGCTAGCTGTCTATGAATGAGGCAGAGCAGTACACATAATATTATGTAGTTAAGTAAAGGTTTCAGTACTCTGTAATTAACCTCCTGAGACCCTACATCCTCAAACAAGGACATTACATTTTGGCTTCTCTGAGCTCTATACAGTATTTCTCTTAACATAAGGGACATTCAATTAGAAATGAAATAAAATGGATATTTTGAAAATATTTTCACTGCAACATGTCTTTGTCATCCGAGAGACTTGTATTATGTCAAAAAAAAGTTTTTTTCTCAGGAGATTAAGAGAATTTGAATCACTTTGGAAATTTGGCTAGCTTATTGGGTGCACAGGATATGTATGAGGAAATAATGGAACCATAGAACTTTATGGTAGCTCTGGCAATTACAGTACATTTATCCAGAGTAATTTACATTTTTACATGACTACAATCCATGACGTGTACCGCGTGACATTTTACAGCATCAATTCAGGTTAAGTACCCTGCTCAAGGGTACAATGGAAACGCTAGGAATTAAACCTACAAGCAGAGCTGCAAGTCTGATTTCTCAAGTGTTATGTTAATACTGCCACCCCTTTAGCTGTTGCCTGACCCCCCCCCCCCCCCCCCCCCCCCCCTTTCCTGTTCCACAGACAGGAGGTTCAGGAGCACAGTGTTCGCTGGAAGAAGAGGTTCTCTTTTGTGTGCAAGATGAGCGCCAACCCTGCAACAGGTGTGCTGGACCCCTGCATCTGCCGGGTCTCTGTCCGCAAGGTGAGCTTTTTGTCTCTGAAATAAATGGCACATACACGTGTGCCTCATTCTCAAACACACATGCACACCAACGTGTGCTCAGCCTCACACATGAAAACACATGTAGACACACACACAGGCTCACACCCTATATGTACTGTGGTGCATGGGGTGCAGCTGTGTTTAATCCAGATGGCCTTGTAGGCCTTCCTGGTCAGTCATATTTGGTGCTGTGAATATGCCCCCGCAATGCAGTGTGTGTATGTGTGTATGTGTGTAAGTGGGTGAGTGTGCAAGTGTGCGAATGTGCTTTCTGTATGTGCCCTCCTATTGCCCCAGATATTCTGTAGCAACTCAGCAAACACACACACTTCACTGCCTGTTTGGGCACCTTGGTTTCATCTACCTCTTCCTGTTTTTCCATGCAGGAACTCAAAGGAGGAAAGACCTTCTCAAAGGTAAGAGTTGAACCCTGGCCCATCCTGCTTCCACCCCTATCCCTACCCCTACACACAAACAAACAGACGCCTACACACAAACACACAAACACACAAACACAGCGCTACAATCTCAGGAGGAAAGGGACAGAAAATACTTGTGAACAACAATAGTGGCGGTAGGGTTTCTCCACTCTGTTTTTCCTACACCGTGAGTGTGGATTTCCTCCAGGGTTAAAAATACACCTTGCGGAGCCTGCTCCTGGGGCCATTTCCCTAAATAAAGACATTTATAAACAGCAGCCTCAGGAAGGTGGAGAAAAGGAAATGTTTCCATTTTCCCCTCCCGTTCTCAGGTTCACTGTAGCATACTCTATTTATGCTACAGTGCCCAAACATGCACACACAAACAGTGGCATACTATATTCACACGTGTGTTTGAATTTGACCAGCATATCTACCGTCTTGCAGTTTGCCTTTCAATAAAATAGTAAAACGGCAATATGTGGGTTGTCAGTGGAGGATTAATGTCACTGTGACTCACTGTGACTCACTGTGAATCAGGCATCTTACTGCATACACCCTATGCTCCGCTGGCATATCCTTTGCTAGTTCCTCACACTCTTAGATGTATTGATCCTGGCATGGTTGCTATGGGAGACCTTGGTGGTCCTGGGGTCAGATTAATTTGCCTGCTTGTGATTGATTGATTTTGCCAATGGATTTTTCTCCTGGCAGGCCTGTCACCACAAGCAATTCAATCTCCTGTTTAATTAGGTCTCTGAAACCTTTACTTATGGTGTTGCTTTGTGTGTCTCAGGAACTTTGGCTTCTGAAAGGGCTTCTTAGCAGAAGTGTTGCCATTCACCCTGGCAGTTTAATTAAAAATAGTCAAGAGAGAAAGTTCCCCCGCTGATTGTTTTTAAATTTGCTTAGATAAGATGCCCGTTGAGACATCCGCCACACGTTGATGTTTGTGAAACGGTTTTCTCACATTTATTAAGTTGTAAAATTTCTAGATTCTCTACTAGATCACTCAATGCTCAGATGTTCTTTTCCCCCTGATCACCCCTTCCCTCTAATGACCCTCTTCCTCAACCCCTTAAGGCAGTACCTTAGCATCTGGAAGACAGGCCTGTCTGTCTGTTGCTGCATGTTATGTTATGTCATAAAGGTCCCATATTGTGGAAAATGAAATATTTCCTTTGCGGATTATATAGGAGTTGAATGTGTTATAAAACACAGTGAACATATCAAAATGCACAGTCCCCAAATAAATCCACATAATCCACATGAAGAAAATATGCATTTAAATGAGCCGTTTGAAGTTATGACATCATAACAA
The DNA here is from genome assembly GCF_963514075.1 of Conger conger. NCBI lineage: Eukaryota > Metazoa > Chordata > Actinopteri > Anguilliformes > Congridae > Conger > Conger conger. Next base: position 32,387,137 of record NC_083770.1, read on the forward strand.
TATGCTTGTTTGCTTCAGCACGGCCAACCTTGTAGGCGTTCAGTTCGTTGGAGCTAGCCAGCCAATTGGAACATAGGTTCATTGATATCAACACAGTCACTAAAACAGGCCTTTCTTGGTAAAGCTCATGAGACATGTAAAACTGGATAGAGATTGTTATTTGGTACTTAAATCTACACAATGGTTCAAGACCTAAAATTGGGGTTATGGATGATAAGCATAGCATTTCTAATCCTCCACTAGGTGAGGAGGAAGCCCCCCCACCCCTCACCCCCCGGATCTCATTACATTGAGGGTGCTGACTGGGAAGCCTGGGTGGGCTGTTCTGTGCTCCGCTCGGCTGTGCAATCAATAGGCCCCTCATTCTCTGAAGTGAACACATGGAATACTCGGCAGCCTAAGTGAATGATGGCAGTAATAAAACGGGAGGGTCACTCAGCGCGTGACGGTGATGAAGCTGGCAGGTTAATAGGAGACAAACACTTAACACAGATGAGGTTTGCAAGGACTCGTGCCGATATCTGCATATTCCATTAGAGAGAAATGTTTCTGTCTCGGTGATAAAAATTATAATCACCCTCAATGTTTCGGTGGCTGCCTTTTACCTTACTCTTGCTGCTTTGTAACCCTGCCGACAGTGGTGTATAAATGTACGGTAAGTGAGGCAAAAGATATTAGAAACTGATTTTACCAAATTAGTGTTTTTCATTGCTAGGTTCGTAAGATCTCTCTGAATTCCATTTTATTCTATCCAATATGGTGGATTGTTTGCCTGGATACGGCTTAAATCACAGGTTGCCCAGGGAGTAATGGAAAGTAATTCAGGTAAATGTTTTCCGGCCATGGATTGCATACCCTATGACCGTAAAATCTGCTTGCAGCAGGAAAGTAGGAGTCTGTTGTGTGGAGAGTTTGCAGTCCAGGGTCCACATTTGGTAACCTGTCATGTGATGTCCAAAACGGAATGTCCTGGTCAACAAGCTGCCTGAGGTCCTACAGGAAACTCTTGGAGCCATGGCTCCCAACTCTTAAGAATGAAAAAGGATGTTATCTTTCTTCTGTTCCAGAGATCTTCTCTGGCATCCCCTTCCCATTTCCTTTTTTTTTAATCTGGCAATATTTTCTCTCCTTGTCTGGGAGGAAGGCCGCAGATGTGTGCATTCCGTTGAGTCAGCAGCGAATGCCTGGAGCGGTGCTGAGGTCACCTGACCTGGTGGCTCATATAGGTCGCTGAGACCCCTATACCCTGGAGGACAGCAGGACCCTTTGTTAGCACAGAGTACACTTAGCACCCTTCTACATGCCCTGCGCTTGCAAACGGCCAGAACTTTTGCCTTTGTTATCTCTATAAAGCCAATAAATGCTAATTGATGTCTGTAATTATGTCACCTATTTCAGCTTGTAGAGTAGCCTGTGTGATTTTTCAAACCACATACTCATCAGAGCAGAGCACATTACCTCTGCAGTCTGAAGATTGGCAGGGAAGCAGGGAGTTCTCGACAGTCTCAGGTTTTGACATGCATGTGAAAACCTTGCTCCATTTGATGGGTTTCTTTGCACCACAGTGAGAGTGCCAACAAAGCTCAAAGCTCCTGTTGTTCCAGGTAGTTTGGTTGTGAGTATTAAAAGCCTGGAATGACTGTGTGGACACGTTTCTTGTCTGAGGTGTTGTGTTTATAGCCCAGTCACCCAACTCTGTTGATCTATGCAGTTTTTAGATCTGGAGTGTCTTAATAGCGTGGGAAACAAGGAACAGAGAAACAAAAAAAAAGTATTAGTACATAGAAATTGTAGCAAAAATGTTTCAGGCATTCAGCAGAGCAGGAACAAAAAAAACAAAACAAACAAGTAGCAACACCGTGTACCCCTCTGACAATATGGTCTATGCAGGTACCCAGTTGGTCCATGGTTCAGCGCACTAAAGCTGCTTTCATCCACAAAGCTCATTAACCCAGCTTGGGTCGTTCACCCCTTGGCTAGTCTGTCTTTTGTGCTCTGGAGACACAAGACAATACATGCCATTCTAACATTATAACCTCAAGGGGCACTTAGTGCCCTCCATTTTGTTTGGAACAAAGACATATTTTCTTCTTGATTTGGCTCTGTACTCCACATTTTTATAATGGTAATCAAACAACTCAGATTCTCAGCTTTTATTAAATTGTATCTTTACTGCATGCATTTTGGTTTCACCATGTAGAAATTACTCAACATTTTATACACAGCCCCCTCCATTTCAGGGCACCATAATGTTTGGGATATACTAATGTTATGTAAATGAAAGTAGTCATGATTATTACTTATATTCCTTGTTTCTCCAGTTAGTCTTGTACAGTTAGTCGTGTGGCAAATGTGAAGCTATTATCAATGTTTATCATGAAATAAACATCATGCTATAATAATGATGCTATAGAAATTTAGGAGACTGCACTGTTATCAATTGTTATTTTTTGGGTTTCTTCTGTCCTGATGTTCTCAGCTGTGGACTATGCATGAACTGGGCTGTGCGGTTGCACTAATCACTGTTTGAACTAATGTCAGGGAACAACAGCAGAGGACCCCATTAAAGATTGTTTGGCATGATGTCGTTATGTAACTGCCATAGTGTTCTCTGAGAGAGAAACTGAGAGAGTGAGAGAATGAGAACACAAATGAGAACAGGAACGAGCGAGTAAGGTGGCCCTAATTGAAAGGTTTCCTCATGGCTGGATGGCCTTGCCTGCTTCACATGCTCTTGGTTATGTAACTGCACTGTAGTTGGATAACCTTCCTCTTTCACTTAGTTGAGGACCAGTGTCTACTCTAAGAACTGTATTTTCAAAGCAGTCCTACGCTTCCTTCCCCACCATTTAGCTGGGCTTTGCTGACCTCAACCTGTCGGAGTTCGCTGGTTCGGGCTCTGCAGTGCGCTGCTGCCTTCTGGAGGGCTATGATACCAAGAACACTAGACAGGACAACTCCATTCTGAAGGTAAGTGGGTGCCCCCTTTGCCCCTGGAACACGAGGTGACACTGTCTCTCCCCATGGGATGCTATCTCTCTGCTGATTTCTGGTTCCTTGGAACACTACTTGTATTGCATTAAAAGCCACGCCTGACCGTGCCGGTAAAGAATGGGCTCGGCTGCCCCACTGGGCTGTTGTGTTGCCCTAGGTGTGGGAGGGTTATAGAGGCAGGCCAATCTTTACCTTGGTTCTGAAGGATTGAGCAACTGCTGTGTGCTGGCACCAGTTGCGCATGAAGTGTATTCTCCCAACACTGTGAATGAATTGACATTGTAACAATGAGACTGGCTTATGGATACAAATTGGGGGGGAAATGCTAAATGATAAATTAATTCCATACTACTTCCAGGTAACGATTGGGATGACCCTGATGTCTGGAGATCCTTGCTTTAAAACGTGAGAGACTTTTCCTTCTTTCTTTTAACTCCTTGCAGATGACATTGAGGATGAAGTTCAAGTGTCCTCCCTTCTAGACAGACTTGCTTGTTCCGTGTCCCTAGCAGCATATTTAGCTGAAGTCTTAGCTCAGTCAAATCTAGTCCTTGAATGTTTCATTTGTATGCTCCTGTGCCGTGTGACTGGTGTCATTGTGATGTCATTTTACTCCTTCTCTCAGGCCCCCCAGCACGGCCAAGTCCATCTCCATTCCGGGACAGGATCACTCCCTGCAGCTGGACTGTAAGGGGGAAGGTACGGGGGCCACACCTGCTCCTGCTGGAGGGATCACCATGGGGCGCTCGCTGAAATCCAGGCCTTCTGTTTTGAGCTCAGGTTAGAGTCCAGGCTTTTCAGACACACAGAGGGAAATGAATGTGCACATGCATGCAGAGACTACAGGACGGCATGGAGCTCATGGTATTTACGGTAACTCAGCTGGAACAGATGGGACCGTAACAGCCTGAAGGAAATCTGTGTTTCTTAATGTTGTAAATGAATAAGAATTGGTGCAGTCTTCGGTTGGGAGCTTAACTAAATGTAAAACACAGTGTCATGTTCCACCCACTGATACAAGGGCTGTTAATGTTGCTTGAGTTTCCATTCAAACATTTCCATTCATTGCAAAACTGTAAAAGAGTTTCAATTCTGTGTGGTTCCAGGTCTGCCAGAGGAACCAGATCAGAATTTGTCCAGCCCGGATGAGGTGTTCCACACAGGCCACTCCCGCAATTCCAGCTACGCCAGCCAGCAGAGCAAGATATCAGGTGAGAACCGATCTCTGGTACATATGTGTAGAGAGAGGAGGTTTGTCTCCCCCTCCCCCCAGCCCCTCCCTAAGCTGTTCATGTCAGTCCCTCCAAAAGGGCATCTGTGCTGTGACCGTTCAGAAGCAGGAAAACAGGATGATGGAGAGGCAGGAAGCAGACCCCATCTCTTCCCTTTCTGTCATGTGCTCCACCTTCCTACACCACTGACCAAAATGTTCACCTCTCAACCAAAAGAACCGATCAGAATGCAATAGCATGGAATGGACTTAGTGGTATAAATAAATAAGTGTTAATAAAAATAGGTTCTTTATTAATAGTAGTTGTCTCTTGTAACCTAATGCATGTTGCAAGCTTGATGTAAATTCTCAGTTGAATTTGAATGTAAGAACCATTATTGAATAGGAAATGTGTTTTAAAAAGAATATGATTGAAATTTGAAATGCAACATAAGGAAATTTGTTTAATTTTACTTTCATTCTTTACTTTAAACAGTTTTCTCTGTTCAATGTGGAACAATTGGAATTGCTGTGCACAGCACCATGCCTTTTCTAACCTGTGTTTTTTTTTTTCCAAGGTTACAGCACAGAGCACTCCTGTTCCTCCAGCCTGTCCGACCTCACCCACCGCCGGAACACTTCCACCAGCAGCAGTGCTTCTGGGGGGCTCAGCCTGAGCGTGGAGGGGCCCCCTGAGGGACAGGGGGATCCCGGCCGCTCCGAAAGACCCCCTCGCCCTCCACGCCCCGTACTGCCATCCAATAGACTCTCAAGGTACGGTTGTCCACCAGCACTTTCACTATTGTTGTAGTTGTAACAGAAAGAAACTGTTAAACTCACTGCCTTTCGTAAATGTCTATTTTCACTGCCCCTTGCTGAATGAGGCATTTCGCTATATGTCTTGGGGCTAGTTCCACCTGAGGTTTTTGAATCTCCATTGACATGTTGGACAACAGTCAGACCTTGTGGTATGAAGCATTCTGTTCAACTGAGACTGACACACCTTGTTCCATATGGTCTGGGACACTGCTGCTTGACAGTCCGGGAGTGTGAGTGCTAACATTTTGACTCCCTCCGTGCTCCACCCCCATCTGTGACAGGAGGAAGAAGGACTCCGTGGAGAGCCACCCCACCTGGGTGGATGACACTCGCATCGACGCGGACGACATTGTGGAGAAGATCGTTCAGAGCCAGAACTTTGCTGATGTCAGCAACAATGAAGGTGAGGGCTTGATTTGTGCTAAACCGGGGCTCTGGTGCTTTAACATTGCTGTAGCATTGAACCAGAGACGCAGTGTAGCAACATGTTTCCCCTAATGCAGCCACACTGCCAGGGTGTATAGCAGTTCAATACTGAGAGGGGACACTTGATCCCGCTATAGATGTGCTCTCTCTCTCCCACTGACTTTTGCAGACAGCAACCTGAGACTGTTTGTCAGCAGAGATGGGACCACAGCCTTGAGCGGGATTCAGCTGGGAAACAGGTAAGGAGGCAGGTCGTGTGTGTGTGTGTGTGTGTGTGCGATGCACGTGCATGAATAGGTATGTATAGGCTTTTGTGTAGGCATGTGTGTACATGCCTGTGTACATCTGTGTATGTGTATGTTTACAGTTACGCAAGTGGGAACATTTGTGTGTGAAGGCTTGCACATGCACGTCTGTGTGTATCTGTGTGGCTTTGCTTGTCACGTTAACCAATTCCACAAATGATAAGGCTAACTTCCTGTCCCCCGCCCTTCCCCTCTCTCTTTCTCTCTCTCAGGGTGTCAGCTGGCGTCTTTGAGCCGGTGGTGATCGAGAGCCATTAGAAACCGTCAGTTTTGGCCATGTGGTTCTCACCATGTCCCCCCCTCACTGCCTCACATGGAGACACGACACAAAACAAGCCTGAGGCAACCATGTACTGCCTGTGAGGAATGCACCACTTCAGAGGGTTCAAGTGTATCTCAAGTAAACAATCTGTCAGATATCCAGATCTATAACTTTATTTACTGTTAGTCACATAAAGAATGTGGAGAACTCTACATAGCCAAATAACCACTTGTTCTCTGTTTGAATGCAATGACTTGAAGGCTTACATTCCCCCCCATGCTCGTCAGCAAACTGCTTGGTATCCCAGTAACAAAAGGATCATGGGAATTGCTCCACTGTGAAAATACAGGAGAACAAGTTCCATTGGACCTTTTGTCCATTCCGCGTGACTGCCAAGGACTCTGGGAAATGAAGTCTTTAGTTGTCTAATGTAGTTCTTTTTAGAGGAAAGGATCAAATGTTAAAAGCTTAGCGCCACTGCTGCGAGTGTAGATCTTAAACTTTTATTAACCATTTTGAGTTACTGGGGGCTAAACAGTTCTTAACATAATTTAACAGAATGTATGCTGCATTGCTCTTAGAAGTATTGATCGTGAGGGGTTTTTTTTGGGGGGGGGGGGGGTGGTGGTTTATGTTAAAATACAGGAGTCTGGGTAGCTTTGTGAATCTAGTCAGGGAAATCGATAGAAACCACTAGGCAAAAACGTGATGGAGCTATATGTATGAAGCTTTAAAAGCCATGTAACTGTGGTCTTTCTTTTCTATGTGGTCTCTGCTCAGTCTAGTTGTTTCTTTGCCAGTCACATCCAGAGGGAGGGACTTGATAAAGCTTTTCTGGCCATTTTTCTTCTCAAGCCAGTCTGTTGTTTAGAGAAATGCTAATTAGCTGTTATTGTTAAATAAGGCTGTCTTGTCTTGAACGTTGCTAGTGTTTGTGGACAACCAGCTTGCTGATCAGAGCCTGTTAAGTAAATGGCTCACTAATATCCCAGACTGACATCATGGAAAACATTGTCTGTCTGTTTTTGCTGTGCTTTCTTTGTACGTGTGGAATGCAGTCTGCCTGATGCGCACCAGCTGGGCTGGTTGCATTCTCAGGACAAGTGGGATACCAGTTCTGACTTTAGTTTCTTATTAATTTGTTTTGTTTGTTTTCTAATGATAAACTACCTGCCTGTGAGGATTCAATGTGTGGAGTTTTTTTGAAACTCTCATTTGAAGAGGAAATGATGATCCCTGCTGGCTTGTGCTGGGCTTTCAGTCCTGTGTACAACAGAAGAGATTATGGAAGGGCCTGGGTCAGCAGCGCTCAGTGCTGACAGATGCGTTGCAGGCTCTTGCCCCACACTGTGCCCCCTTTTCCCCTCCCACCCTTTGTCACCCTTGTTCTCAACACGGGTTTGCGTTTTCAACTTCAAATAAACCTTTAGGAAAGCATGTACAAGGGGCCATAAGACTAGGGTTTTTTCTTGATGTGGCCCCTCACAAATATTCCACAACCACTAGAGAATTTGAGAGGAAGAGCACTTTACACATCAGTGAACAGACATGTCAGTGACGGGGGTAGAACTGGCATCTCGGGGCAACTGTGGTCTTTCCTGGGGTTTCTATAAGAGTAGATTCCAAATGATTGAGTGTCATCTTGTTTTTGTATTGCTGTCATCTCTGGCAAATCACACTTCCTGTTGACCAGGAAATTTGATTAGCACACAGACAAATGGATTCCCATCCACCTTTGTGTGTTAGCTGCATTGAAACCTCTTGCAAACTCAAGTGGGGGAACTTTCTGAACAAGCAAGGCATATTTTCTTGCCCTGCTTAAGAGCACCTTTTTTAAAACTTTATCCTCATACTATTTACTCTTTAATCTGGATGACTTGATCATAATTTGGCGGTCCTTTCTGTTTGTTCAAAATATAACAATGTTCACATTGTGACATTGCAAGCACCAAGCACAAGGGTTTCTGTATGCCTTTCACAGTCCCTTTTTAAACACTAGCTTCCTTTCTTCTTGCCATTTCATCTTGTGTGAAAGGATAAAAAGAGTAAATACCTGTTGCGGCTTTCAGGGGGCGATAAACAACATGCCGTGGGCATGCCCAGATTTGGGCTCCAATGGTGTGAACAGTAGTTTCAGCTTCTCTGATTGTGTATTCTCCTAAGACCTGGTAATTCATTCTTGTCCTCTATCGGGGACTTGAGTCTCTGGTCTTAATCTCAAGAACCATATTTTCTACTATTCCGAAACTTACACTACAAGGGACATTCAATAAAAATAAAATTATATTTTTAATGATAATATTTTGAAAATATTTTCACTGCAACATGTTTTATCAAAGACACTTGTATTATGTCAAAAAATGTAAATGCATAAAGAAATTCTGCCAGGTCTCAGGAGGATAAATGGCTATTTCAGCACACCCTGGTGGTGTGGAGAAATAAGTTACTTATGTACCTGCCCTGCAGTAGAGCCAATTTTCCATAAATTTGTCCTTATATTTTGTATCAGGTATTCGCAGTTGGATTTCACATCTTGTATGTGCACCCAATTTAAAGAGACCAAACATACAGTACCCAGCAGAAATGCTCAGTTATTTCACCAGAATTAAACATAGCCACTTTTCCTTATGTTTTTGTTTTGTTTCTGAGTACATTTTAAGAACATCAAACAATATCAAGAAGCTGCACTTTTTAGTGAAATGTGTAATTTCTTTCATCATTGTGGATGTCTTGGGTGTCCTAACACTGAATCAACATATTTAAATAGCGATTCCTTTAACTTGTGAAGCATTGTCACTTCTGGGGATTGTGGTATCAAACTGTATTACAGTATCTTTTCAATATAGATTCTTCTCTTTTATTAAAAAATATAGTAATTAGGTGTTTTTTTTCCAAACCAGCTGGCTGGTTTATTTTTCTCTTTTGATATGCCATACACCAAGAGGAGGGTGTGGAATCCACCCCTCTCTTCTGTGGAACGTTAAAAATAGTGGAATATATGTATTAATATTGAAGAGTAATTTGTGGTTCTTGTTTTCTGAACTTGTTTTGTAAAAGAGGGCTTGATTTGTTGTACACAATGTTTTTTGTTCTTCTTCCCAACAGACTTGATGTATTTGACCTACTTTGTAACTTTGTGATTGTTTTTCTTACGCTTTATTGTAAGACACTGTTGTTATGGACTGACCATTACAGTGATCCCTGATGAACTGTGACTCTGGGAAACCCTACTGTGATCCACCACTGGACAAAACAACATGGATCAGAAAAACATTGTCATATTAATGCCCCCATTGTTTTGGAAGATATTTTGTTGCCTTATTTTTTTGTTTTACATTATTATTCTTTGAGATTAACTTGCAACTTCTCTGTTGCATGATCATTTGTACAATAGTCTTACTGTTTGGGATCAGGATTATGTACTAACCTAAACTTGACCCCTGTAAACACGTGCCACAGGTCATGTGACTGTGGAGACTGTGAGATGTTGTTTCAGTTCACTGGTGGTTCACTATAAAGCTCTGATCTCAAACTACAGTCCTGGAGGATTGCAGTGCCTGCAGGTTTTCGTGGTTTCATATGCATAAGCAACAAATATAAGTCTTGGAAACAAGGTGTGTGGACTTAGCCAATTATTGACTTAAATGAAGCACTTAAGTGCTGAAACACACCAAAACAAGCAGATAATGCGGCCTTACTGCCTTGCCGCCACTTGAGATCTTTGCTGAAAAGGGTAAGGACACACAGAAAGCTCATAGAAAATACTTTGATTATATGGCCACACCTTGGCCATAGAGAATGCTTACTCAGGATAGAATTCTTGTGGGATTTTGGGGTTAAAAGCCCATACTATTTGAGAAACAGAACAGAACGTGAAGTGCTATAGAGAGAAGGAATGATATTGATACAGCTCAAAGGGGAACTCTTTTTGGATTCTCTTTTTGTGTTGATTTTTACCTTTAGAAACTCTTGGAAAAACAAAGTATCATTTTATAGTTATATAATAGTGATTCATTGATAAGAATAAATAAACAGATCTGAATTATATAATGTATAAACCACAATTCTGAAAGGTCCCAGTGGTGCCAGGTGGCACGAAAATGCCAAACAATGTGATGAACTAACCAATCACAGAGCATAGACCAAAAGTCTATTCAGCTTTCTGATTGAAATATTACCCATGTTAAATGACGTTCATTTCAACATGCGCTTACACTATGACGTATACTGTTAAAACTTCTTTACATTTTTAAAAATTTATTTCTGCCTCTTCTTTGTTTGGAAAGGGTTTTAAGCTATGCACAAGAGTCCAAGACTCCCACATAGAAGAGTTAACATTTTCTTACTCCTACATTAATAATAACTTAAAGAGATATAGAAAATCAGAGGGTTCTATAATTTTCTGTACTAAATGGATATATACAGATTGTATTAAGAGAGACATATTTAGATTGTTATATTTTTATGATTCTCCAGATTTAAAAAGAAAATACAATAAACAACAAGCATTGCTCTAATTTTCATTGCTCTTTTCCCCCATGTTTTGTTCTTCACAAGCAGGATTTACATTCTATTGCATTCAATTTAGTTCACTTTGGAGGAACACTGTGATGTAGTGGGTTAAAAGAATATTTGTACACTTCTCTATACAAGACTGTAGTACAACAGGGAATGTAAATGTAATATTTTGGGGAAAATAAAATGTTGAGTACCTCATGAACAACCATGTCTGTCATTCTTTTTACTTTCTTATTTTTATTTTAGAAAATGTTTGTAGGGATGAAAATACTGCTTAATCAACTGTCAAAATTACCTGATGCTTTTCTTAATCTCTGCCTCTTTTTTATCCATGAATAGAAAATGTACACAGCACATATACTTACATATATTTATAGAAAAATAATCTTTTGTTACCTTCTTTTAATCTATACACTTTAAACAAATGACAAATTAGTGTTCATATTGATTAAGATTATTTGATTGCTTAAATTGTAATTTGGCTGTATTGCAAGAGCTGTCCTTAATGAGTTTCTGGAATAGGTATGAACAAAATGTCCATTTATATATTTCTTTCACAGATGAATGATCGTAAATGCCATGAGATATTAAGAAAGGATCAGTATTCAGATAGCAGTTCAATCAAGCATAATTAAAAGCAGCACAGAGGACTGCGGATACGGTGTGTCCCAAAAACTATATTGCATGGCAGCATCAGTCTAATCCGGACATTATTAAAAGAAACATGCTCAACCAATATACTGAATGAAACCGGGAGCTGATCCTACATAAACTAAAAATTCAAAGAATGAGATCAAGGAATGCACTACCATGGAATTATTTTTTAGTATTTTGTTATTTGTGGGAATTCTTTTAAGAAAAAAATACAAAAACATTTTTCCATGGGCATGCAGTCTTTGATCTCATCCATTTCACAGCACCAGTCTAATCAAATATAGTCCTGGGGGCCCCTGTGTAATTCCAGCATCTAATGAGTTTACAATATTTATTAGGGTTAGGGTTACATGATGACTAAATCACATGTTTTTGAAGGGTAGTTTAGATATTTTGAGAAGTATGACAACCAGCCATCTTTACAAAAAGATGTCTAAAAGAAAATACACTTAATGTATCTGCAGAGGAGATTATACAATGATGTTATTTTTCCAAATGCTGTCTGTATGAAAAGATAAATTTTATAACAATTGTAAACATACTGGAACCGTCAGTTCCAGTAAATGGATTTGCGGCTCCCTCTAGTGGCACAGACAAACTTGTATTCCCTGAAAAGTTCCGGATCAAGATACATATGCAGTGAGAAGGGAAGGATTTGTGTAATACAAGGCTACAGTGCATTGCAAGTTCTCCAAATCACCAATCCCCATTTGACCCAAACTGTTTCCCCTTTCTATTTTTATCTCATGTCCTTGCCTGCTGCTGTGTCCCACGTTTACAGCGTCTCCTCCTTCAGAGAGTAGTGTCTCCGACGCGGCCTCTTGCGCTTTCTCTCTGTGAAGAGGTAACACAGCATGCACCATAAGCTCTCCTCTGGGGCAATCTGGACCCCACTGCTGGTCCGGAACGGCCGCAGAGCACAGGAGCCTGGTTCAGAGAGAGGGGGCAGGGGAGGAGGCAGTTACCAGAGGAGCATGTTCCTCACCTGGGCCGGAAATGTGAAAACCCGGTACATCACCACGTGGGACGCTGCAGACAGCTACATGTATATGAGGAGCCATCATATTTTAAATAAAATAGCCTTTAAATAAAATAAATTAATCAGGTCTGTCGGGGCTTTCAGTCATTTTCATTGACAACACTGATCAGGAAGATACAAAAAGGAGAGATTAAAGGAGAAAAAGTAAATCAATAAATAAAATCAATTAAATCAATCTATGCAAATTATATTTTTCAATTTTCGTATGAAGCAAAGCAAAACTGTGAAATGGAATCCAGCTAACTGATCCTGCTACTGCGGAAGACCTGCCTTCATCATTGCTGGATATACAGTTAAGTATGGGAAACTGAAATGAGTTACCCGAGAGTAAGAAAGAGATGGCAGGTTGTATGTAACAGGGGTTCAGTTTGGAACGTTACCCCAGATGAAGTTAGCAGATCCAGGGTGAGTTTAAAGGCTTACCTAAGATAAGGTAAGCTGTGGCACTGAGGCAGAGGATGATGAGGAAGATGGTGCCAGGACCCACATCCTCCAGAGCACAGGCATTCGGGCAGGCGCAGGGACTGTCTACCCGAATCTCCAGGGGCACGTCTCGGCCAAAGCGTTGAGAGAAGGCAATGGAGCGGTTTGGACTGCAGTGGTAATGCACGATGGTCTGTGGGTGGCTTTTGCTCAGGACTGAGTAGCAAAGGGGACAGGGTGAGGCAGTGGCTCAAGGTTTACTCCCCATGATCAGAATTTGCTCACCTGCTCAAAGTTTTCTCATTACATTACATTATTGCCATTTTGGCAGACGCTCTTATCCAGAGCGATGTACAGTTGATTAGACTAAGAGCAATGCAGGGCTAAGGGCCTTGCTCAGGGGCCCAACGGCTGTGCGGATCTTATTGTGCCTACACTGGGGATCGAACCACTGACCTTGCATGTCCCAGTCATTTACCTTAACCACTACACTACAGTCCATTGTAACAGGGTTTTTTTTTTCTAACAAAGAATGTTTCACAATTACTAATACAAAATTGATCATGACCTTTATTTTACAGTGCCCTCCATAATGTGTTGGACAAACCCATTTTATCTTGATTTGGCACAATTTTAGATTTGGAATCACAAAAATTAAAATGTGGTTAAAGTGCATATTTTAGCATATTTTATTAAAGGGTATTTTTATACATTTTGGGGTTTTGTTTTACAGCACTGTTTATACACAGTCCCCCCCATTTCAGGGCACCATAATGTATGGGACACATGGTTTCACAGTTGTTTGCAATTGCTCAGGTGTGCTTAATTGCCTCCTTAATGCAGGTATAAGAGAGCTCTCTGAATCTTTCCTCTAGTCTTTCACTCACCATTGGAAACTACTATTGCTGTTTATCAACATGAGGACCAATGTTGTGCCAAAGAAAATAAAAGAAGCGATTATGAGACTGGGAAACAAGATTAAAATGGTTAGAGACATCAGCCAAACCATAGGCTTACCAAAATAAACTGTTTGGAACATACTAAGAAGAAAGAGAGAACTGGTGAGGGACTAGCAGGCCAATTAAGGCCTGATGACAGAAGAATCCTCTCCATAATAAACAAAAATCCCCAAACACCTGTCTGACAGATCAGAACACCCTTCATGAACAGAAATACAGAGGCTATAATGCAAGATTGCAAACTACTGGTTAGCTGCAAAGTTTGCCAAGAAGAGCAACCACAGTTCTGGAAAGAGGTCTTGTGGACAGATGAGATGAAGATGAACTTATATCAGAGTGATGGCAAGAGCAAAGTATGGAAGAGAGAAGGAACTGCCCAATATCCAAAGCATACCACCTCATCTGTGAAACATGATGGTGGGGTGTTATGGCCTGGGCATGTATGGCTGCCGAAGGTACTGGCTCAATTATCTTCATAGCAGATAACTGCTGATGGTAGTAGCAAGTTCAAGTGAATGCCTCAAAACTCATTGGCCGGCGGTTCATTCTACAGCAAGACAATGATCCCAAACATACTGCTAAAGCAACAAAGGAGTTTTTCAAAGCTAAAAAATGTCAATCACCTGATGTGAACCCAATTGACCATGCCTTTCATATGCTGTAGAGAAAAGTAGACTAGCCCCTGCATGAGCTGCAATACAGGCCTGGCAGAGCATCACCAGAGAAGATACCCAGCAAATGGTGATGTCCATGAATCACAGACTTCAGGCAGTCATTGCATGCAAAGGATATGCAACAAAATACTGAACATGACTACTTTTATTTACATAAAATTGATGTGTCCCAAACATTATGGTGCCCTGAAATGGGGGGACACAGCTATAATTTATACATGGTGAAACCAAAATGCCCTTTATTAAAATAATAACAATGTGCACTTTAATCACATGTGATTTGTTTTTATTATAAGTCTCAAATTCTGGAGTACAGAAGCAAATAAATAAATGATTATGAAGGCACTGTAATTGTTAAGTTATCAGATATGTCCAGTACATAGACCTGGGTGATTTTTATATGGCACAAAATGTACATGGTGTGTAATTTCTGAGAGAGAGAAACAGGAGTGTAAGATAAGCATCTTTTCAAACCGGCAAAATCCACAACAAAGCCTAGGCTATATATTACTTACACATTTACTCATTGCATTTATATTAATGTAACACACTTTACATTGCATTTCTAAGTGGTACAGTACAAAGGCAGCATACCTGGGTATGCAACAGACAGGGTCTTGGTGCTGTCATTATATTGGAATTCATTGCCTTCGTGTCTCCCATAGTTAATATAGCGACTGACAAATCTGTTGTTTTTGCGATGCCTAGAAAACACAACATGGCAAACCTTTTACACTTAAAATAATGTGTGACCATAAAACTTCCCTATTACACAGATAACCAATTACACAGATGCAGGGCCTGATAATGTATCGGTGTACACTGTAAGAAATATTTAAGAATATTAAAGTATGTACAATGGCAGAAGAGAATCATTAGCAGCCTGAGTGAACAGTTTCAGTTCAAAGTTATTGGAAATGTAACACCATCATCAACATCAACAACAACAACACTTACTTGACTATCAGGCATGCTGCTACATCCAAGCAGTCAGTGCCAGCAAAATCCTCAGGCTCGGAGAAAGGCAAACAGGGGCTGAATGAGAGGAGTAGCTCTGTGCTTGGGGGTCTGTTCTCAGTCAGGAAGGATTTAAAGCGCTCCAGGTAGCCATCCGAATCCCCCAGCGCAGCCAGGTTAATTACTCCTGAACCATCGCTCATGATACACTTGCAATGATTCACTTTTATACAACCGGCTTTTTTCTTCTCCGGCACCGAAGGAATGGGAGGAGGGGGCGAAGAAGGATACGGTGAAACTGTACCAAAGTATAGTAATAAAATAAAAAACTTACGAAGATTCATTTCGCAACCCATATTCCTCCGTGCTCTCGAGATGCAGTGGTTTACTCGTGACATCGGTATTTGTGACCCTTCTAATTAAGAAACGTAGTTCAACAGTCACACACCACCGAGAAAAGTCATTAAAAGTGAGATAGCCTACAACTGACTGCAACATTCCAAAGGGGTTCAAATTGGATTCATGCCCCTTTCTGAACGTTTAAGCAACACACATCAACGATGTTTTGTTTTGTATCGTAGCCTATATTTTATACTACATAAAATAACCTATTTTAAAAATAGGTAAATAAATGGCTATAAGACATTTATTTACAAATTACAAAATGTATAATTAAAATTAAAATGACCTCATGACAAATGGCTACAGAGATGTTTCTGATTAGTCAAGTCTTAGATATAATAATGCAGCTATAAGAGAACATTCAATATCTAATCTTGTTTCTAATCTTGTTTCTAAGCCTTTGATAGTCTGTTATGTTTGTTAACATGAGGATCAGAGTTGTACCAATGAAAGTCAAGGAAGCCATTATGAGGCTGAGAAATAAGAAGAAACTATTTGGAACATCATTAAGAAGAAAGTGTGCATTGGTATATGTTCTGACATTCTGTACATTACATAACTGGAATTTGGCAGGCGCTCTTACAGTTACTGTAACGACGTACAGTTGATTAGACTAAGCAGGAGTCTAATACTCTCCCCTGGAGCAATGCAGGGTTAAGGGCCTTGCTCAAGGGCCCAAAGGCTGTGCAGATTTTATTGTGGCTACACCGGGATTAGAACCACTGACCTTGCGTGTCCCAGTCATTTACCTTAACCACTACACTACAGGCCGCCCCTACGCCAGAAGTCAGTAGTCACTGACACATCCATGTCTGAAGAATGTTTCTTACACAGAGTCCAGTTGTACCTTCCACCCTGGAGTGCATTGCTTTGATTTCCCATACTATTTACTCAGGGATGAAGGCACAACTTCAGCCAACATATGAATCATCTCCTGTACTTCACTTTATGTCCCGAGTGCAAAGTAGAGAGAGAGTGGGTAGTATTACTAATGTTTTTTAATTTTTCCGGGCAGGTTTTTTCAGGATTACGATATGACTCTCCTTTCATACAACTGGTTTGCAGCATTTTCTTAACAAGCTTGTTTAGTTTATCCCACTGCCACTCCTGGGATGACTCAACTGAATGCTCAGCCCACATACATCCTGGATCGGGGCACATGCTTTTCACAAGGCCACTGAACTTTGCCCCAACCCGGGGAGACTTGTACCCTATCCAGAAGGGGCAAATATACTGTATAAGTTCAGAGCCAATGCACAATGGAAAAACAAGCCTTCATTAATCAAGTGGAGTGTGAGCTGTTTTCTCCTACAGGAATCCATTTTTTGATTGGTTTCATACAATTCAGTAAGTAATAATACACTGCAATCCCAACCATAGGACTCAAGCAGTGGCCCTAGGCATTTTCAACATTGCACGGATACATACTATAGTGTAAACAAAGCAAAACCTGGATTGATAGATTCATAATACATACCTTGACTTGTTAATTCATTTCATTAAATTATATACTTCAAATGGACAAAATTACAGGTATTGCTTAAACTTATATATTTTATGATAAATCACTTATGTATAAATATATTAGATAATATATTTAATATGAATGTTTGTTATAATGAAATCATAAAACAGATGGAAAATAAGTAGATCCCCTTACATGTATTTTGTCAGTGTGTAAACACATGCATCAAAAACAGTCGTTCTGAAGCTGAGTGACCCACCTACAATTTCTTGCCTAACCTGAAAGCTCTGGAATGCGGCACTTATGAATCGTTTTGGAGTGGTGCATGCTGAAGGGAATATACAGAGTATTAGTTATCTGTACATATATAATAGTCTTTTTAAAGGGTTTAGCTTCACATTTTAACAGTGAATTCTCTTTAATCCTGATAAAGAATTCTCATCATCAACTCACCAAAATTGTGTAAGTGGAAACCTGGTGTTATGTCTTGTGTCGTTTTGTAATTCAAGGAAATGTTTACATTTACCCGTGTTGTTTCAGATTTAAGAGATTTAAAAAAGTGTGTTTTTTCTGTTTTGGCTGCGGAGTGGCAGGTGAGGGTTTATATTGAATGAATGAATGAGTGCATCACCGCAAATACAGTTTATGCTCCCTTTTTTCCAGGCCTAGCTTGAGTGCATCACTCTTTGGTTATTTTCTTAACCCGCAGTACTGTCGATATTGGATTGTCTGGGACGCTGGGTTAATGCACTTATGGAACAAAACGCTCCCGGTGTCCCATCTGTGAATGGGGAACATTGCGAGATGTAAACGTTTGGCCTTTTTCGATATTTTGTACCAGAATTTGGCATTTTATAATAGCCTTAGTAGAATTAGAGTTAGTAGTGTATAGTAGCCTATGGTAATTACCTTCCGCTTTTTCACTCCGACTTGTACACCCCTCCGCTGATTTTTCTGTAGGTTTGGTACAGTCCATAACAAAACGTGCTGAGTATGTCTGAGCATTCATCTACACACAGTTTCAGGTCCATGACATGAAAAGCAATATTTCCCCGTAACGACGAGTTGCCTGGTGAGAGGCGCTAGTTCCCTAGGTGGCAGTGCTACTACAATGAGGTATGGGCTGAGCTGAGGTTGCTGATGCTTGACCAGAGTCTGATACGTTCAACCAAATAGCCTACTATCAGGATAATGCTTTGAACTCTCGGACTGCAAAATTGGCTTGGAAGGAATTAGATGACGAGCTACCATGAGTCAGGCTGAGGTAGGTGAAATTTGTTTTATTTTTAAACGGGATAAATACATTGGCATTGCAAATATCGACCGGGTATTCCAACTATAGACTATCGGTGGGTTCGCATCGTGTAGCACAACATTATAGGTTACTGATATTATTCCGTTCGGTCATTTTCACCGTCAGGCTATCCTATCATCTCAAACGTTTGACATAGAGCAGGTGCCGCCTCGTTGCAAGCACCGCAGTTGAGACAATGTTTTAAACAAAGATATGACGGCCAGGTTTCCTCCTGTCAAAGTTCAAATTCACACAGTAATTAATTCGCTACATTTATTCAACATTTTATGTGACCATAAATAAATCCAAGTAAAATATATAGTCAGTGATCACTTTATTAGGTAGAGCTGTACACCCGCTTTTTTATGCAAATATTGAATCTGCCAAACATGTTACAGCAACTAAATGCATAAAAGCATGCAGATGTGGTCAAGAGGTTCATCAGTTTCTCAGACTAAATGTCAGAATGGAGAAGAAATGTGATCTAAGTGACTTGATTGTGTCGTTACGGGGAATGATTGTTGGTACCAGACAGGGTGGTTTGAGTATCTCAGAAACTGCTGATCTCCTAGGATTTCCACTCACAACAGTCGCTACAGTTTGCAGAGAATGGTTTCAAAAAATAAAAAACATCCAGTGAGCAGCAGTTCTGCTGGTGGAAATGCCTTGTTAATGAGAGGTCAGAGGAGAAGGGCCAGAGTGGTCAAAGCTGACAGGAAGGTGATAGTAATGCAAATAACCACACATTACAACAGTTGTATGCAGAAGAGCATTTCTGAAAACATGTGTCAAACCTCTAAGCGGTCAGCAGTGGAAGCCTTAATATGTCTAAAAAATAAGTCTAATAAATACCTAATAAAGTGCTCAGTGAGTGTAATTTCACTGCAGTAACGTGGTCAGCCTACAATTTTGTTGTGGGCTTTGTTTAGGGTA
The DNA here is from genome assembly GCF_963514075.1 of Conger conger. Taxonomy (NCBI): domain Eukaryota; kingdom Metazoa; phylum Chordata; class Actinopteri; order Anguilliformes; family Congridae; genus Conger; species Conger conger. The sequence continues at coordinate 32,406,471 of NC_083770.1, forward strand.
ACCAATGAAGACAGTAAATGGAATGCATGCCAAAATTGACTCTACACAATTTATTTTTAAATAAATGTTATATATAGTCTCACTGGAAACATTTCATGTTCAGGTGCCTCATTACATTTTGTTATCTATTTCATGCTGAGACCAGGCCACCCAGCTGAGGATGGATGTAGCCTGGTTTTTTTTGCCTCGCTTTTTGCCTGATGAGAGTGCCAAATCTGAGATGAATAGATTTTTGACATGTCAGGCCTGGTTTCTGCTCAGTTTTCATTATTTTCCTCTGTATTGTGTCTTTGTGACAATTCTCTGTAAAAAAAAAACAATTGAATTGAATTGAACTGAAAAATGTATATTGAATTAATGCATGGTTTAAAATCAAATGGCAAATGTAGGTGGGGGCGATATGCTATAGTCCAGCAGTCCGTGGTCAGCAGTCCCCGGGAACAGATTGCGGTCGATTTTTGTGTACCTGTGTTGCCAGGCAGTTACCAGTCTTTCACACTGGCTAATGATTTATTTTAATCATGGGTAGTGTAGAATAATTTGTGTGCTTGTATGTCAGACTGAGATGCCGGCGAATCGGCGTTCCCGCACGGTGAAGAGACGGTTGTGGAGGGGCCTGAGACAACAGTGGAAACTCCTCGGACTCTTTGAGATCGACCAGCAGCATGAGTTCTTCAGTCTAACCCAGATGATGAAGGAGGGCTTGTCAGGTGCTGTGCAGAACACCATCGACAACCCACCTGCAGTGAGTATAGCACACTGGCCGTGCGCTCTTTAACAAATCACTCCCCTCCCTTTCATCACCGTCTTCAGGATCATCCCTCATTTACACTTGAATATCTGTTCCTTCCCTGAACCTGCCTCCTTTTTCTATGTTACTTCATTATCATTCATGGATGGTGGATGGTGGTCAGCCTCTTTATGGACAGTTGTGCATTTTTAAAAACTTATTTTAACCTATTTCTAACCTATATAGTTCATATTTGGGTATTGTTTCAGATGACTACTTCTTGTAGCACACCTGGGACAGGTACAGCCAAACGGAAGCAGGGAATTCTCTCCTTCCCTGAGTGGCAATGGCATACGCCAGATTAGTCTCTAGACCATGGTAGTGTGCCACTCTACTCATCATATGCTTTAGCTGGACAGGCCACCCAAGAGCCCCACGTTATAAAATTTGGTCTAATGAAAATGTGCTTCAGTAATGCTTATGAAGGCAGAAAAGGTCAAGAGCACTGAGCTCCCTGAGGCCAGAAAAGTGCCCTCTTGATTAATAGACACACACACACACACACACACACATACACACTAGGTTACCTGAGTTTAATCCATCTTTAATTACAAAGTGGCAGACATTTATTTGTAGACTCTTGTGTGATTGGGCTCATTAGCAAAGCAGAGAACCCTGTCACCCTGCTCCAGAGAGAAGCCATAAGTAAGCAGCAGGTGCTCGAGTGTTTACCTTGTGTTGCTCCTCCCCAGAGCTCCCGTTATGGAAATAAGTGGCTAGCTGATCAAGCTCTGGGGTACAGGTGGAGTGAGCCAGGCATCGTTATTGTCCAAAGGAACAAAGCAGCATTAGGGCAGGGCAGCATGTCCTCAGGTGGTGTTTCTCTCTGTGGAAGCAGGACATCACTCTGTGATTTTGGTCTGACAAATTAGGTAATAAAGGACAGGAAGTCTGCTTGCTCTGCTGTGCTTGAGTTCATCAACTGTACACCATTCTAGAGATACTTAGTAATAATGTCCTACAGTGGTTCTTAAATATGCCTTCATGTCATATGAAACTATTTGAAATAATTGCTTCTTTAATGGTGCAGAACTGACACATTAAAAGAAAAATGTTCAGATTGAATAACTTGTTTTTGAGCTGTGTTTAATGTCTTCAGATAGTGTCTGTGAGGAGTATGAGGTTATTTTCAATGTGTGAATAAAAATATTCAGCATAAATGCAAATACTCATTGTATAAACCTGTTATGACCCAAATAAAAACATTCATAAAAAATACAGCTGCCATATTAGGAGCATTTCCCTAGAGTTACCGAATCTAGGGAAATGCAGGTATCTTATGCTCATCTATAGCTTACAGGTAGGATCAATAAATAACATAACATACATTTGATTCTAATCAAATTATGTATGAGAATCTGATGCTAAATCATATCAGCTTGTTGGATGTGTCTGTGGTCCAGAGACTGCAACAGTAAAAGCATGCAGATCTCAGCTTCATGCCTGATGAGAGTGCCAAATCTGAGATGAATGGTTCAATACTGCCAAATATTATTGGCACGTGAAAAAGATCTGCCAGCTGTAGTCAGCATGGATCGTGGCCTAGGGTGATAAAACAGTATTTTTGCATAGCTAGACATTACCTGAACACTATGTGCAATAGATTTAAGACTAATACTGAGTGCTGTGCCAGGGACCAACAGCTAAGACAAGCATTTGCAAACATGAGCATGCCTCATATATATATTGAATGAGCAATTAGCTTTCTGCTGTGACAAGATATTCACATGTAAAACAGTGTATTGATAGTATATAAATAGTTTATAATGTATTTATTTTCACTTACCGTCTCTTTTTTCAGACAGATACATTTCATAATGGAACTAAAGGATAGTTTGGGTGAAAATGACTAATTCAGTTAAAGGAGTTCTTGACATAGCTCTGAAGGTATTCCTCTAGGCAACCACCAGAAACTCCAGTTTAAATAATTTATACTAATTAGTATACCTTGTGACTACTGTGATTAGTGAGGACTAATCTGTTTACTTACTGTCAGGATCTCTTGCACTGGAGTTACAGTAGCTCAAAGGTTCATTCGCTTAAAAAACATAAACTGTCTGGATATTGATATGCCTGTGTGTCTTAATCAAGACTGACAGAGGAGCTTCCATTAAAAATAGCTTGTCCCCCATTGTTGAAGAACTGTCTCTCCCTATCATTGGTTTATTTGTAGTTAGGGCTTTGTGGGAGGGCAGAGTTGTGTTGACCCTGCTCTGGGTGTAGTAGTCCTGTGGTGATGTCATGACAGTGCAGCTCACACATGTGACAGTGGCCTCAGTTCCCATTGTGACCTGGCCAGCTGACTCAGCGTGTTCGTCAATGAGTGTCCCGTCTGTTGTTCCTGGCTTATACCCTCACCCTCCCTAACCCTGCGCCATGCAAGACTCAACCAGCCACCTTCCACCAAACACGTGTACACACTCACATACAGTCACGTACACACCACGCACACACACACACCAAACACAGGCAGTGTCATACACACCACACACACACCATCATCACACCAACCATCTGAACCATTCATTAAATGTATAAGCATTGCATTTATTTGCAAGTGAAATTTCAGGATAAAAAAAGCTTTTAGAATCCAAGCACTACTTTATGCTATCCATCTCAAAGCTGCAAAACAAAACCACTTATCATAAAGCTTACTATACCTCTCTTTTTCCTAGGATGAACTGTCTGAAGATGATTTCAAAATGGAAGTCACTCAAGTACATGAGGTACGAAGCAAAACAACTGATTTCTCAATATCTCAAGATCTCTTAATAACCTTTTAATCAAATTAAAGACAGAGGTGAATCAATATGCACTTAATTAGGTATTTAAACACGTGTGTTTAAGTTGTTTCATAACATGTTCATTATATTCATTAAAACAATGCAGGTTTTTATCATTTGATTTGTCATTGAATTCTTCATTATCTAAAAAGTGATTAATTTTAATGGCCATGTGTCCTCACTTTTACAATTTAGGAGACTTGATTCCCCTTGGTCTTTAAGTCGATTAGTTAAAATTATTTCTTGTTATACCTTTCATGTAATTGTTTGCAATATTATATCACAATGAGCACAATGTGAATATTGGACTTGTATATGTAATGGCTTTGTTGAGCTATTTCTGACATAATGTGGCTTAAGAGGGTAAATAATCCCCCTAGGCATGAAAATCACCTAATTAAGAAAAAACAACAGATTGTTAAATGCAGGGAGTATCTGTGGTTGGAATGAAATGAGCATACACAGTAGGTTCCCAGGACCAATGTTGAGAACCACTGTTCTACAGGATGCTTGTGATGGCACCAGGCAGCACAAAACATATTATTGCACACTACGTGTTATTTGATTAAAAAGAATGAAGAATGTGAAATGACCTCATGAAGAATTGATAAGCTGATAATGGCTATTTCTTGTTTAGTCATAATAAATACTGGTGCTTGAGCTAGTATGCTTGTGTGTGTTCCAGAGCGAAACCACATTCCTTACTATGAGACTAAGTGCCAGAAAGTATATAATACTAGTATATAATGGAATATTTTCACTGCTTACTGCTCTACTTAGCATGCTATAGCATGCTGCTTACAGTATCTCCCCCATCTCTCTCTCATAATCCTTCTTTCTTTCTCACTCTCTCAATCATTCTTTCTCTCTCAATCCTTCTTTCTTTTTCTCTCTCAATCCTTTTCTCTCTGAAGGGTTTTCAGATGGAGACATTTGCAGGACCGGTGTTTGCTAGCCTTCGCCATTCCTTGGGGATGACGGAAAAGGACTACCAGCACTCCCTCTCTTCTGAAGGGTGCTACCTGCAGTTCATCAGCAACTCCAAGAGCAAGGCGAACTTCTTCCTTACGTGCGTGCAGGGGTCACCATCATGTGCTTTCATTACCTTACATTACATTACATGAATGGCATTTTGCAAACGCTCTTATCCAGAGCGACGTACAGTTGATTAGACTAAGCAGGAGACACTCCTCCCAATGCAGGGTTACAAGGGCCTAACAGCTGTGTGCAGGTACATGGGTCCCAGTCATGTACCTTAACCACTACGCTACAGGCCACCCCATCACATTTCAGTGAGTGTCATTTCATCACTTATTTTTTCTTGTGCAATAATAAACATCTTTGTGCGTCCAGGAATGACAAGAGATTCTTCCTAAAGACACAAAACAAACGGGAAGTGAAATTCCTCCTGTCAAACCTGAAGATATACTTGGCCCATCTGGAGAGCTATCCTCACTCTCTGCTGGTCAAGTTCCTGGGTGAGTGACTGGTAGCACATCCCTCTTCACTCTTGACATCTGGACAGACACAGCTGTTCAAGTTCTCTGCACCATATACAAAATGGATGACTGGATGCATGCGGGGTAGATGACTTTCCGTTCATGTCCATTTAGGTTTTTTATACAATATTCAGTAACTATAACTAAAACATATAAGGGAAGGTTCTGAAGTCAAATGTATTGGTATAATACATTAACTTTGCTCATTTCATGATAGTATTTATCAAGTGTATTACAATCATAGAATCTTATTTCACTTCTACTTCTGATGCCCCTTCTTTGGTGGTTATGCTCTCTTAATTAAGGTGTCCACAGGATCTCTATTCCCCGTCAGAAGAAGGTAACAAGTCATTAAGACATTCATGCAAAACTTTAATCTCATGTCACTTTAACAATGTTGGAGCTAATTTTACACTTAATTTGACTTTTTCAGAAGTACTTCATTGTGATGCAGAGTGTGTTTTACCCTGATGAGAGAATCAGTGCAAGGTAAGTTGTGCAGTCAGTGCATGTATCATTGTTTGCCTCTTCCATTATAACCCTGACAATGGCTGCTATTCCATCTGTATTTCTGGTTTTCTCATAGGTATGACATAAAGGGCTGCCAGGTGAGCAGATGGACAAACCCAGCCCCTGAGGGGGGGCAGGTTATTGTGATTCTCAAGGACATGAACTTTGAGGGAAAGTACATCTCCCTGGGTAAGATAATTACATTTTTGTCAACCTTTGTAAAGATTATTACAGTAGTATTTGTTGCTGGATTTGAGGCATTCCAGTTTATGCAAGACCATGTGGAAATACCAGAACGTTTTCCAAAACTTTGCTTCAGGTTTGATAGTGTGACTATTTCAATGAGAAAAAGCATGTGGTAGAGCATGGTATTGAATGAAAAGGCAGGAAGTAGTTCATTCAAATAATAATTCCAGAATTCATATCAGAATCTAAACTAATTGGAATTAATCTATCCTGCTGGATCAGTTGTGCGACTATGTGTGACCTCATCAAGCCATTAAACATTTGTCATATTGTGTGCAACAGATGAGCAGGGAGCCTGGCTGGCTCGACAAGTGAAAATCGACACAGCCTTCCTGCAGACGCTCAACGTGCTTGACTACAGCTTCCTGGTGGCTCATCAGCCCCTGCACAATGATGAGCGAGACCAGAGCCATTCCTTCGCCACACTCATCATGCGCACCAAGAAGTAGGTGTTCTTTTCAAAACACTTACTGAGCAATACTTTACTCGCATGCTACAATATTTTTGTGGCACATTATAACATGTTTTTGTTGTGAAAACCTCAGCAACACTAAATATAAATGAATATTGGAATAACATGCTGCTGTGCTACAGTGGCTGCTTTCTGTGTCTTGTGATTGATTGTTGGAACCATTTAGCACTCATCTTTCGAGCCTAGCATTCAGCCTTAATGCCATACAGAGGATTCTGTTGAATGTAGAATGGTGATGAACCTGACAGTGTGTATGCTGAAAGATGGTTTGGAAACTATATTGAACTATATTTAGTTTGAGCTGGCAGATTTGAAAGTGATTCATTTCATAAACTTTAAGGATGAGTAAATTCTGGCATTATCTTGTGTTTGTGGCTGTCTATCCTTGCCTACAGGTCTGTGGATCCAGGATCCAGCCCCACCCATGCAGGTGTTCCCTATGTCCCGGGGGCAGTGCTGGAGGAGGACTCTCCCCTGCTGGAGTCAGAGACGCCCTGTGGATCGGCCAGATTCCGGATCAAGGAGACACACCCCAGCGATGGACTGATCCCTCTACAGGAGCTTCAGGGTGGGGCTTCTGGGACCAGCGCAGACTCTGAGCTGCAGGAGTTCCAGGCCCAGAATCGACGGCTGCTGCCCAACTTCAAGAACCCCCTACATGTAATTGATGGGGAAGACCTGCGCTATTTTGTGGGAATCATTGATATTTTCACTGTCTACGGCTTCAAAAAGAAGCTGGAGCACCTGTGGAAGAGGTTGCGATACCCAGGCCAGGCCTTCTCGACTGTTAGTCCCCCGGCCTACGCCCGCAGGCTCTGCCAGTGGGTGCAGGACCACACCAAGTAGACCAAAGACACATTGAGATTAAGTTTATGGTTGAGGATTGGCCACCACAGTCACCCAAGTTCTTGGGTTGCTGCTCTTGTGGGAGCATGATTGTACCACTCTTGCCTTCCAAGTGTTTTAGTTCTCTCTTCCACAACCCCACACCTTGGATTAGTTAAAACAGTAACAAGCTTTTAGCCAGTTCCAGCCCTGTCCAAGCGCTGTACCTGATGGTATAATCAGGAAACAGAAGACAAGTCCTTTGTGTAAATTCGCCATAGTTAATCCCAAACAGAACCGCAAAACAATCTGAACCAGGTGCTACAGATTGATTAATGTTGAATCTATGCATGTGCGTGAACTCAGACAGAAAAGCCTCAATGTTAAAATGCTGCAGTCAAATTGTTCTGGAAAACTTTCCTGCATACTTCTAGGTTCTGTTTTAGTAGGATGGGGTCAGGTATAATTTTTCATGTTTGGTCTCCAAACCAGCTATAATCAGATTTTGCCTTTCATTATTCAAATTAAATGATGCATGAAGAGAAATATCACATTTAAAAAAATGAATGCTGTCTTTTATTCATTTAGCATATTTTGAAAAGATTAAGAGACACATTTTTGCCTTCTAGTCAAAGGTCCTGTCGGGATTTGAGTCAAATTTTAAGCACATACATATAATACACAGCTGGTTCTGCAAGCCTTGCTTATTAATACAGCAACATTTTGAATTTGTATTGATGCCTGGGCTGGCAGAGGTGTTGGTTTCTAAAAATACATTTTGTTTGTTCATGTCCATGTCCATGTCCCATGTCCAAAATAGATTAACCATGGTAGGATATTTACAATACATGCACACCATGCATGACAACACACAAAACTATTTTGTATGTACAATCTGTGTATAGCACAGCCCTGGCTATAGGGCAACTGCATATAACATGGCTTTGCTCGTCCAACCAAACAGTAAACTCACATACCCATACTATACATATATGTTCAAGGAGGAGAACCTAGAACCAAGTATTTCTTGACATACACGTCTAGATCCCTTGTTCAGAAAATTAATTTAAATTAGAATTCAATTAAATATTCCTTGAGGAGTGAAACAAACTTGTCAATTTGTGAGAAAGTAACTGTTTTTCTCACAAACTTGAAATTAACTTATTTCAATGAATATCTCTCATGGATTTTATATGAAACTGTAGTTTAGATAAGTGTGTGTTGTGTGATGGATTTTAGAATTGAACAGGGATGCTGTGTCACTATCACACTGCCATCTGTGTTTACCATTGGGGGCATGTTGCCTGTCTTTTGAAAATGGCAAACATTTAATTGGTCATCAGTAGGTCCCATATCTATAGTAAATGCTATTTTAAGGTGCATGTTTTCATCTCAGAATTGTTTTGCAAGAAATACTTTGTGGCTGATCTACAGTAAATGGTTTGAGGCTCATGTGGAAATTACTAGTCTAAAGGACTGTGTGGGTTGGAGTGATTGCATTTCTTTCATAATGTAGACCCGTAGATGAATCAGATTTTTTTTTTATTTAATCATTACTCATTGTATTTATTTACATAGAAAGCCCATGTACTGTAACCTTACTGGGACATTATGTATTGTGGACCTATGACTGTTGTAAGCTCTGATTACTAATAAAATCAATGAGCATACTATATTGTGACACAAGAACAAATTTGAACTACCATATATCAATCCGCTGTTTTCCGGTGCAGATGATGGAGTTTTTGTGGTTTGCAGGTAAGACTAAAAATGAATTATTTACCATCCACACTCCTACTTTCTGGTTTGTCATGCCCCAGACTGTCAGGCAAACTGGCAAATTATTATTTGTTCAGAATGGTATGTGCACTAATGAGTTTGAACAAAATGAACAATAAATATTGTGGTAAATATATGGTAAAATATGGTAATAAATATCCTGAGTGATAGCTTCATTCTGCGTATTTTTGTTGGGCAATTGTACATAAAATATATATTCATCAAATTAACTTTAAATTTAGTAGATTTCCTGGCCTGTAGATGGAGCCACTGAACTTGAATACTGAACTCAAAATTCAAAGGTCTTCCTTGACTGTATTTTTAAGATGAAATACCCTTATACTTTGGGGGTGGGGTAGAGTGAAATCAATAATGTGTTCAAATTCATCAAATTAATTCAAATACAAAATTCATGACGAATAGTCCGATTTGTACAGTTGGCTTCAGAATTATTGGCACCCTTAATAAAAATAGAGAAAAAAGCCTGCATAGTACAAACAACATCGACAATGATATATTTTATGTTCAAACATACGGGAATCTACTCTTATTTCAATACATTTATTCTTATGTTTCAATGTTTTTTATATAGTAATCTTAATCATTTTGATTCTGAAAACCACAGGTGCCAAAAGTACTGGCAGCCCTAACAATTATGGTAAATAAAATAAAATAAAGTGAAATTGGCAATAAAATTCTACTTTCATTTAGTTCATCTCAGTCTAAAGAAACTATATTGTGTCATTCCACCACTTTCTGTTTACTAGAGTATGGAAATGAGATAACAAGCATGCAAAATCCCTTTGTCAACCATCAGCATGGGAAAAGCCAAAGAACTGTAAATTCAGAAGACACAGATGGTAAACTTGCTTGGAAGAGAATGCACATTATCTCCACGGACAGTAAGGAAAATAGTGAGGGAAGCCATAAGCAACCCAAAGATTCAGTTTAAGAATAGCTGAGATTGGTTGTGTTTTGGGTCAGTTAGTCTAAAAAAAAAAAAAACATACAATGGCACCTCCATACCAGCAAACTCTTTGGAAGGGTGGCATGAAGACAGCCCTTACTGTGAACAATAAACAAAACCAAGCATCTTCAGTTTGCCAAAGAGAGTGCTATGGCCAGATGAGACCAAAATGTAACATTTTGGCCATGCACATCATGTTTGACGGCAAAATTGAATGTACACAAGGAGAAACACTTCCCATCTACTGCCAAATATGGAGGTGGGTGATAGATTTTTGGAGATGTAATTGCTGCCAGGGATCCAGGGCAACCACTTAAGATCAATGGCACAATTAATTCAACAAAGTACCAGGGAATATTGGCAGAAAATCTGGTTGCCTTTGCTAGGAAACTGAGTCTCGGTTGTAGGTAGATTGTCCAGCAGGACAAAAGCCAAGCATACATCAAAATCCATACAGAAATGGTAAAGTAAATTCTGCAATTGGCATCTCAGTCTCTAGACTTAAATCCAGTGAAAAAACTGGTCTTAACTGAAGAGGAGGTATCCCAAGGATATCATTGATTCTGAAATGTTTTGCATGGGGGAATGGTCAAAGATCCTACCAAATGTGTTCTTTAATCTTATCCAAAATTATATAAAAAGATTTATGGCTGTCATTTTTGCCAGGGATGTTTGCACAAAGTATTAAACCAGGGGTGTTAATAATCGTGGAACCTGTTTTTTGGGGGAATTTTTTTTATTTTTTTGAAAATGTAAGATGGTTCATACCATTGAATCATTAATAAAGCAGAGCACTTTTGCATTATGGAAAATAAAACTTAAGTCAATAACTGCATTCTTTTTTAGTTTACTTTTTGTGGAAGTTTATCAAGGGGTGCCAATAATTCTAGAGTCCACTGTAGGTTTTTTACATTTCTAAAAATGAATTATAAGCTTGGGCTATACAGTTTTGTGAAAATCATGTAAAAGCAATAGCCAGACTTCTACAGACAGTGGACAACTAGAAAATGCAGCAATACCTTGGCATTATGAGATGGGCACTGTTAAACCATGGATGACAGAAAATAAATTTTTAAGGTAAGGTATAATCTTTTTTGAAAAAGATAAGACAACAATGAATGATCTGGTTAGCACCCACTGGTCATCCTTCTCTATTGGACAGAAGATCCGAGAATCTGGAATCTGCCCAAAAGGAACCCTTGATGCGACCTACTCTAAGACTGCGCATGCGTCTGGAACCTATTTGACAGGACGTGCAGACGAATGTAGAGATAACATTAATTTGCTATGTGATAGGACAAACGTGACTCTCTGTTGCGTTAAATAAACCATGTACACTGCTATTTTATGGTCCATTACGTCCAATATTGGATGGACCAAATATTATGGGAGTAATAGACATCGATTGGCGTTTTCATACGTGTGTTTGTTTATAGTCTACTTTCACCTATCTCCAACAACTAGTTCGTCACCATTATTATATCCCCAACAATTACATTGAAATAACATGCTTTGTGGGGAGAATTTTCCCTCTACAATCCTCAAATCTCATAGCTACCTTGAAAGGAATTACTTTTCTCCTTTAAACGTAGGTCGATTAGCCGATTTCCGACACCACGGATGGCTCAAACATGAGTGGGTGGTTTGGCTTTGCTCTGCTCAATTCACTGCTACTGTAGTGTTGTTGAGTGCCGTAAACGGAGCGCGCGCTAGCCGAATTCCTTGGGCAGAGGTAGCAGCAAGCTGATGTTGCGGGAGCTGAGTATATGCACTCGCTGACACTATGGATTTCAATGTGAAAAAACTAGCTTCTGATGCAGGAGTCTTTTTCACACGCGCTGTGCAGGTATGAATCTAGCTATGCAGCAAGAGACCTCCCCCGTATATCGATCTTGATAGCAAGCGAATTTGTGATATTGCCCGTTTAGTTAATAAAGTGGCTTGCTAGCTGAGGTATCTGTATCGCCATATTTTGTTTTAATTAAATAAAAACAGACTCGTGTGTTTTTTCATGGCTAGTGTTGTATTTCTCTAATGCTATTACAGCGCGTTCAATCAACGGGCTCTTGAATCCTGGCTATATAGACAGCCAGTCTGTTTATGTTGCTGTTTTTCCAGTTTATGCTCCCTGTGGCTACTAACTCGTAACGTTAGTCATTTTGGGTACATGACTCTCCGGTCGGTTCTTATTAAAAGCCGACAAGGCCACACAAGGCTGAGTGAACTCGTTTATTATTCAGTACTATCGAATTAACCCGAGTGTCGAAGCTCAAGTGTGCTAGCTAGCAAATTGTCAGTTGCGAGCTTGGTTGCTAGTACGAGCTCGGAAATCAGTCTTATTTCCTTTTCTGAGAACTTTGTGGTTTGCTAGCAAGTACCTAAACGTTACAGAAACGTTGGTAGGGCACGGTTATCTTAACTCGTCATGTTGTATTATCTTATCCTTGCAGGATTGGATACGTCAGTTAGCAAGTAGTTAGCTGCGTAGGATTTTATGGTACACTAATGTTACTTTGGGACAATCATTTGCGAACATTTCTAAAATCTAAAAAAATTCGATTGGTAACTACAGCTCGCTGTAATGTTGCATACGTTACGTCGGTGCAGCCGAATCATAGTCAATAAACCACAAAAACAAAAGCTTTTTATTTGACCGTCCATTCACTGTTAAAAATAAAAGTCCGACTATTTTTCACAGTGCTTTCAGGGCTAGAATTCAGTCCAAAGACGTTGCTAGCCTCGTATTTCCCCATGTAGCTAACACGTACGTAGCTAGCTAGGCTTCTACGTTAGAAAAGCATCTCGTTTTTGAATGGATCGAGTGCGGTAACGCAACTACTGTACCCAGCTAGATAGCTAGCTACATCATTCATTATTATGTAGCTAGCCGGTGTTGTCCTTTACGCACACACAATCTGATGAAAGTAGCCAGTTTCCCTATGTGTGTTAGCTGTCAAATTGGCTATACACTTTTTTGCTTTTCAGTTCATAAGCTCAGCTCACATCTGTAGTTAACTGCGCATTTGGCAAGCATACTTTTCATTGAATAGTAATGGAGTAGCTAATGTAGCATTTCATTGGCTAAACATTCTGTAACCTGTATTTTGTGCGATCATTTGATATGTTATGCAAAGATTACGAAAGCTGAACACCTACTGTTTGCAGGAAATATTTTTGTGTGATATGTAGCTAATTAATAAAAAAATAAAAAAAGATCTTTCACTTGCCAGCCGGGAGGCTAAAGTTACATCATTTCAGAATGGAGCAGGTTATATGGTTATATGGAGCCAGCCACAGTTCTGTGGAGAACAACAGAAGGACACTTCACTTGGTTGGATACCTCTTGTGCACCATGCACTCTGCAATTAATTTTCTTTGTCAAATTTCATTTGCAATTCCTGTTAACCTTTAACTGTCAAAACCCTTAAAAGTAGATATTTTACTTTACACTGGCTTGGTCGTGGCTTGTGTAGATGTATAGATTCCTCCAAAGCCAACCCTACTGACCTGCTGAGTCTTCTCTCAAGAAATTAAATTATAGTTTTTAATATTTTTTTCTAGTAGTCAGCAGTGCCCTTCCTGTTATGTAAGATGAGTAATATGAAGCATCCGTTTCCTGCTTCATGCTTGTGTGCCCTGGGTTACTTTTTAGCCCTTAATAGGTAATCTGGAAATTAGATCTCTGTTGTCACAATGTATTGTCAGGATGTTGAGGATCACAAATATGTTTGCATGTACACTAGCATAACCCAAAAAGTATTCTGACCGTGTGACCTACAGTAAGTTGTGTAAATGCATCATTGAACTGAATATTGATTAATGTAAACAGCTTATTCAGAACTCCTACCTGGAAATGTAGATGTCTCCTTATGTTCTATTTTTCTCAGAATCTTGGGTCATAGTTCACTTGCTAGCTTGCCCTGCTGGCAAACTCAAATTTTATATTTCAAGCAATTTGTAAGGCAAAAAATAAAGGTCTTATTTTGACTTACTTTGAGTTATCTTCCAGGATATCAACAGTCATCATTTTTTATTTGTGCATGTAAACTGCTGATTTGAAATAATTATGCTCATAACCAGGAGAAGGAGCCTGATCTGGAAGGTTGTGTGCATGTGTGGAGAGGCAGTCTGTCAGGGCTTTTGTTCCAGTACAAAAGACTTGTGGTCTCCTGGTTTTTAATTCAAATATAGTAGGGTTTCAGTACAATCAACAAATTGAAAATTACTTTAGACTTTTAACTAATCTAAAATTTACATGTTGGCTAATTGCCATTTATAATTCAAACATTTGCATGTGTATAGATCGTACTGCTTTCACACCAGTGCCTATCTTATATTATGGCAGACTGTTCACAGTTTGAAAATGGAATAATTCCTGATTCAAGCTGTCTGGGAGCTCAGCAACGAAGATGAATAAATGCATCCAGAAATAGATTAGGCTGAGAAAAATAATAAAAATGAGAAAAGCCACCAATGTTCATGATGGATTGTGGGAGTAAAGATGATGTGTAGATTAAAGCACATGCTTTACTGGTCTCCATAGAATAGATGTCCTTCATACTGTTACTGTAGCTTAAGTGTTACAATTGTCTGTAGTACAAGCACTGACCCTTCTATTGCTCAGACACGGTAAGCATGAGCTATAATTACAGATAATTGGCAGGTATGAATGTTTGAGCAGCTGCTGTAAAGTGGTGTGGGCTGTGTCATTTGTGTGGAGATTGTGTCCATTTGAGTCATACGTCTGGTCTGTGGCCCCAGCCGGATGTTGGCTGTTTGGGTTGTGATGTGTGCAGGTTAGACCCCCACTTCGCCCAGGTGCCCACCCACAGAAAAGCCACTTTCATCCCGGCTGAACGGTGCTTCAACACATATGGCTCACTCGCTCTTCAATTATTAAAGTCCATCTACAGGCCGGGGTTTAAGGTATCTGCTTCCATACCTCTTAAAGGCATCCTTCTGACTATCCAAACATTCGTCTTTGCTGGCTGTAGACTGTAGTCAGCGACACAGGCATGATGTAATTGCTGGTTATTATTGAGAAACTGTAATAAAGGTAATGGAACGTTACACAAGGCAAGAAATAAATGCAATTATCTTCGCTTTGTGCACACTGGTAATTTATTTAAGTATGACAAAGGGGAGCTTCAAAAGATATATGGCTGAATAATTTGGAAACCTTAAACCAAAGTGTTTGAAGTGATTAGAAACATTTATTGTTACCTTGAGTAACACATCATGTATAGTTCATGATGAAATGGCGGCCACATTAGGAGAAAACAGCGAATCAACAGTCATATCAAAAGGAGACACGGACATCAATACAATACAAGGGTCTGGCAGCTGGAAACCATGGAATGGTTCCAAAGGGGCACATAAATGCTGCAGTCCTGAAGTGACTCATAGGGGCTTTTTGATTGACATATTCAGTTCTACTGCAGTGATATGTTCTATGGTCCAAGCCATGCTGATGGTGGAAATCAATCCTGCACTGCATAATGAGCCATTGCATCACTTTTTTCAGGGAAGTTTTCAGGGTATTTCCCACCACATTGCATGTTAGCTACTAGCGTATAAAGATTAGACCCCTGTAGTCTTGCACGCCGCTTGCATAGTTTCCTGGTTCTGTAACTACATGGCCCTGGTGGTGTGACAAGTGAACATTTTTATGGGAATTTTACGTTAGGAGGTTGAACCACTGTAGCATGTACCCCCCTGAATTCATAGTAAATGTTAATTGCCGTTACGCTTGGTCATTTTTATTTGGGGAGAAAAAAGGTGGGCGGAAAAAAGTGCAGTAAAAATGCTTACTTTTGCTCAGTGCACATTGTGTTCTGAGCGTGTAACCATTTCAAATTCCCCCTGAGTCATTACTGTCATGTGAAGAAGTGTTGAATAATTGTGTTCCTCTGGGTCATTTCAGGCGGAGCTTTGCCGTTTATTGATTTTATTGTGGAGTACTGAAATCACAGTATCCAAGTGCATGACAGTTATCTAAAACCGTGATGTTGGTGCCAGGATTCTCTTCCTGTTTAAAAAAAGAACTCCCCCCAGCTGCATCATTGTGTATAGTGTCATTGTGTTTAGTTTATTCAATAGTCACTGCCATTGCCTTTTAGCCTCTGTTGTAGTACAGCTGGTGTAGCCTTCGCAGCAGTGATCATTTCTTGTTCCAAAAAAATGCAGGAAACGGCACTTGTTAGCTTTGGCATACAGTATCACAGTAACATTAAAATCCAGATGCTCTATGTTCCTTTGATGTCACTGCATGGAGCATGGAGGCCTCTAGATCATATCAGCTGTACTGTACTGCTTAGCAAGGGCATGAAGGTGGCAGCTTCAGGATTGGTGGCTTGCCCTTACACAGAGAGGCTGTATTCGGTGTATCTGGGGCTTTGTGTGGCCCCAGCTCGCTGCTGGCTTGCAGCGCTCCCATCAATTGTCAGGACCAGAATAGCCCCGAGACATCGGAGTCCTGTGTCCGACCTTTTCTTTGATCTTTCTGTTTGGGCTGCTGACTCACTGTGGGCACAGAGGTGCAGGGCCAGTTTGAATACAACTTACTGTGGTGGAGGGGCTAGTAGGTGGATGGGTGTTGGGGGTATTATACAGTTGAGACCAAAGGTTTACATACAGCTTGGCCAGAGGTGCCCAGCAAGGGTCGATCCACTTGAGGATTTTGTGCCAACTTCTGCTTAATTATTCAATTAACTAAATAATGTCTTGATCATTTGTATATGCACCAGCTACAGCTGCAGATTGCAAGTGTGTCCTAAAGATTTTACTGTGCTCAAGTACAAGTGTGAACCACCATCATTTCTAGAGCTGCCAGAAAAATAAATGAAAGTAATTGGTTGGAGCAAAAACCAGCTCACAGACTGGCCCTCCAGGACTGGTGTTATGCACCCCTAAGCTAAAGACTTTCAAACTCAATTTTTCACAACTCCACACATTTCATATTACTATACATTTCCTGTGTTAAGCCAATTAGGGCATCTGCTTTATATCCATAAGAGACAATTTCAAAGTAATATTTGAGTGAGAGAGAGAGAGAGAGTGAGAGAGAGAGAGAGAGAGAGAGAGAGAGAGAGAGAGAGAGAGAGACTGCTTGCGTGCGAGAGAGACTGCGTGCGAGAGAGACTGCTTGCGTGTGAGAGAGTGAGAGAGAGACTGCATGAGAGAGAGAGAGAGACACAGACACAGACACAGACAGACACTGACACTGACACTGACACTGCGCGAGAGAGAGAGACTGCTTGCGTGAGAGAGAGAGACTGCGTGCGAGAGACAGACTGCTTGCGTGCGAGAGAGAGAGAGAGAGACTGCGTGAGAGAGAGGGAGAGAGAGAGAGAAAGACTGCGTGAGAGAGAGGGAGGGAGAGAGAGAGCACTTTGCTGTGTTTCTGTGCCACACACAGATTTATGTTTCCGGTCATGTGTACTTCAGAAATACATTTTCCTCCCTCTATTGATGTAGTATGGTAAGTTATTTTGTTAGCTGATCTCCTGGAATAGACCGCAGCCACTAGTAGATGTGTTCTGTACTCTGCAGAACACTATATGAACCATTTAAGAGTTTCCACTAAATTACAAATGAAGTCTCCTTAAACGAATGAAGAAGGCTACAGGTTAGATTTTTGCTACTTTTGTGAATTTGAACTAGAGGCCTGAGTAAGTACCCAGCTATCTAAATGGGTTTCATATTAAATTAGAGCTCTAATTTGCCTGGGAGTTACATGTCTGCTAAGCAAAGTTATAGAATAATGTAATTGGCTTTGCACTTCCCTGCAATGTCTTTGGCAACAGAAGGCTATTGCACCTGTCAAGTGACATTTTTCCTTTATTTTACTTTTAAAACTTTAATAATTGCAATGTATTTCTTTAAAAGTACAACCATCAAGCATGAATGGATTTGTGACAGAATTAAATTGCTTCAGTTAAAATGTAGCTGATTAACATTCGCGGAGTGTTATGCTATTTTGGTAAAGCACAATTGAATGAATAATTTGGCAGTGTGAGTTAGGCTTGTTGTCTTGAATCTCTTTGCCCTTTCACATCCTCTTATTCTGGCTGCTGTTCACCAAGGGGATGTACCAGGTTTCTCTGTGCATCAAGGCAGATATGGCCTATATCTCAAAATCATATGAATGAAAGCACGGTAAAAATGGTTGAAAGTGGCTCCTTATGGAACTGCTAATCCTTGGCCCCCGAACAATAAATTCAATTCAATATTTTGTTATATTTATAGCATAGAATGTCTACCCTGAAACAGGAAGGATTGATCACTTGTGTGCTCTCTGTTCTTCACCGTATTTTTGGTGCATGGCTTTGTGGTGCAGGTAGTGAATGTCTCTTATTTAGTTCACAGAGGAGAAACTGGGCCAGGCTGAGAAGACCGAGCTTGATGCCCATTTTGAGAACCTGCTCGCTCGGGCTGACTGCACCAAGAACTGGACTGAGAAGATCTTTCGGCAGACGGAGGTCCTGCTGCAGCCAAACCCGAGTAAGCATTCATATGGCCCTGATTCCCTCTCCCTCTCTCAAACTCTTCATAGACCTATTGTATTCTTTACTGTGGATTTGTAGGGTCCATTTTCCATGTTTATCTGAAGGAATCTAACTGGTCACCATGTTGTTTGTAACGTGTCTCCCTTTTGTCATAATGTGTCTTGTTTTTTCTTCCTGACACGTGTCATATCTGTCATATATATTTTCTAGCCAGAAGGCCCTAATAAAATCTCAGGGTTTTTCCAGCCAGTCATGGGATGCAGGCATGACTGGCTTTCTCTCTCTGACCTACTTGGCAGTATGTATGTGGTAAACGAAACAGGCATAGCCGGTTTCCTCCATGCCTGTTAAAGAAGAGAAATGTGTCGTCTTAGGCCAAAAAAGGGTATCTTGTAATTTAGGCAGCGTATAATGTGCTTAGGCCATAAAACACACTGAGAATGAGTGTGGTGTCCGATCCTGGATCATTCTGCAACTAAAAGGCTATATCAGTTCCTCCCTTGATGTACTAATGCAACCTACAGTAGCTGGATTTTTATATTTGACTGGTTAACCTCAAGTCTTCTCCCTATCAGCTTCAGAAGGTGGAAATATGTTGGCATTTGACTAAGGGCCTTTACTCCGCTGCTTTTTATAATTATTTACAAATAATAATCGCAAGTGTGGAGAGCAGGTAACTCTAACTTGTGACTTTCTGGTCTTCCATGCTACAGTTGATCACACTGGTAAGTCTGCTTCTCCTCCCCAGTGCCCTGTGCTGTGGACTATTACACTCTCTCTTAGAACCAGTTTGACTGGTAGTGGGAACATGTGTTGAGCTGGTCCTGTGGTCCTCTGCTTGGATGTAGCAGTATGTGTGGAGGCAGGGCAAGTTGGTGCCTTTCTCTACCTGAATGCAGAGTACTTCATTAACTGCCACCATGGGAAACCCCAGGACTGCTGGACACTTTTCAGATTGATGGGGAAAAATATCTGATCTTATCGTTTTAAAAGGTAATTCAAAAAGAAAGTCTGGTGAGAGAATTTTGTAATAAAATGCATTTTGCTGCATTTTCCTGCATTCATGCGCTGCTACAATAAAATATGTGAATGTAGACAAATGGAGCTTAAGCTGTCTGCAACAGAACTTGAAATGGCAGATTTTTCAGTTTTTGGGTTGATTTTACGGGGAGTGGTGGCAGGTACTAGAGGAGATGGACTCTCAGGTACCAGCTAACACCAGTTCTATAAGCGTCAGGAACCTTTTGATAACTCTCCTTGGTAATGGGGTGGCTTATCAAATTGTGTGGCTTTGTCTCCACCCCCTCTCCGGACTGATGATGGGGTCAGTGGGAACATGCAGCCAGGACCAGGTTCATCTGCATCTGTGAGGTCATCATCCAGGGCTTTATTGTACCTGTCTGTAAACATATTGATCAGATTTGTCACATCATCATCCAGAGTTTGGCCAGAGATAATGTTCCAATGGAAATCTTGCATATTTTTCATTGGTAGGTCTGTGTGCGTATTGTTGTAACTAAGGTTTGGACATTTCTCAGTTTAGGGAGGAACTCAATGTCAATTGCCATGAACAACCTCTGAAGAATTTCCTGTCGTTGTGCTGGATGCGATCAGATCCTAGGTTTCATTCGAGGTGAAACGGTTCCAAATAATTTCACAAAGCACCTCCTTTTTTTTTTTTAAGCAAATCACATATTGACGTTCTGTGAGGATATGAATGACTGTGATAAGGCATAAAATAGTAATTGAATACAGTGAAGATAATGTTACAGAACTTTCATGAGTAGCTAGATAGCTGCTGAGCTTGCTAGTTATTTGCTAGCTACTGTATCTAGCATGCTTGTAAGTAATTTGGAAGGATAATTCACCATTGTCTAATGCTTGGGTTGCTATTTAGCTAAGGAATATCCATTGTCAAATTAGCTGTTTTAGCTTGCTTGCTAGTTTAGTTGTGAGTGAGCATCTTTCATTGGTAGTTCCCCAGCTTGCTATCCAGGTTATCTTGTTAGTTAGCTTGCTTGCTTTCTAAAAGCCACCGCCAAACAAGCTAGCTACTTGCATTAGTTACTGGTCACAAAAATTATAATTACCGTCTTGTAAACAGCCTGGATGAAGTGATTGCATCCATGTCGGAAACTCCTGGGTTCTGAAAATTTGTAGGCACTGATCTTTGATTTTTAGAACTCATCGTCGTCTCCATCTATTGTCAGTCATACCAGCTAGTGCTTTATACAGGGCATGATGCTTTTCTCTTAGCACGCAATGCACACTTGTGTACAATTAGTCCAGATGTGTGCAATGGCTTGTGTGGACCAGTCCGAGAAGGGCGTGCACTGTGTGGGAAGAGAAAGATGGCACTCCTTTATGTCCATCTGCATCATCAGGGTTCTCCCCAAAGAATGTCATCATGGCGGTGTGCCACTCTGTGCCCTCACTTGTGCCACTGTGAAGCGAAAATAGCACCCTGTGTCACGTGTAGGTCTGTGTCATTGCCGCTCTACCTACACATAATCAGGGGAGAGGCGCCTGACAGCGCAACTACATTTTCAGATTTATGCTTGACGCATCTGCAAGGGTAGCAAAAGTCCCCAAGGCCAAACTGATGTCAGATCAGCAGACACGCTTTCTCTTGCTGTTCCACGTACACCCAAATATCTGTTTCTGTGTCACGACTACCTCCCACAGACGGAGAGCAACAGAGCGCCTACATCAACGCTGTGTCCCTTTTCTCAGTGCGTCGTCTGGGATGTGGCTTCTGTGAAACAGTGGAACCAGCAACGCTTATCTAACCAGAAAAACATCACAGCTTTTTCAAGGCTAATAAAAAATTCTTCCTTCCTTTTTTTTGCCGTTTACATTTTCATAATAAATTAAAAGCTGTTAAAGTTTCAGAAATTTGTCCTGCTCTACTGAACCATGTCAAAAGTGAAAATTGAGGTACAGACCGAGCAAAGATTTTTCTGTAGCCTACCTTTACACCCTAACTGGTTGCCCAATATTTCTTCAAGTAGTTTTTTGAAAATTTTTAAACTGAGTGATGGTCAAATACACCTTTAAAAGAGAGATTCATCTTTAACTTTCACTTTGGGGTTCATTAATCTTTTGTAGTCCTTTTTATTATCTGTTCAGAGAAAATGTAATTTAAGATGACTTTCATCACTGGTCGAGATTAGTTCTTATTGTTTGAAGGCATTGTGGGGTGGTTTTAATGCCCCTGAAAACTCGACATGACTTAAGGTACAAAAGCTTAATAAGCTACATAACCAACTTCATTCACTGGATGCCCCCTTTTTCCTGTGTGTCCACTTCATACGCGCATGGGCCTGAGCTGTGCTCTGTTGAAAAATTCTGGGGAGAACTCTGATCATCATCATCAGCTTTGTCCTGTATTTTCCAACTGTTAGATCATCATTCAGTGCATCATCAGCCCCTATAACTATATGTTTCTGTACTTTATTTCAAGAGCTAGAAACAAAGGTCTGTCCTACACATGTGTATGGTACTTGCTCTAATCTCACATTCGCACTGTTCTTGCACTTACAATGATTATATTTCTGTCTCATTGGGAGGAGAGTTGGCATTGCACATTATCTGGTTAGTACCAGTGTCTGCTCTGTTGCCTGCGTTCAGGCAGGATAATGCGCCCTGTGTTTATGATGTTGAGTCGCATCTAGCACAATATGTGCTGGCTGCTATGGCAAAGGGCACTATGGGATTGAACGGAGGTGAATCACAGGGGGCTTTGAGTGTGTGTCCATGTTTCCCATTTGTTTGTTTGCTTATTTGTGTTTGGTGTGCGTCTTGTGTTTTGGTGTCTGTAACAGCCAGCAGAGCTGACTAGTAAAGCACAGCCTACAATTTGTGGAGCCCTTTTTATCAGAGAACAAATGAGGTGCACATTCCGCTGTGCCATTTTAGAATGCTCTGGAACCTTCTGGAATGGACAGGCTTTCTCAGTGATCCACAAGCTGCGCTGCACTGCACTGTCTTTCACATGTACTGTACTCTCCAGCTTCTCTTTTCCCATGGAGAGTACTAGAGTGGTCTCTCCCAATGTGTGCCTAAATCAATGTAGTACTCTACCCTCAGCATATTTGTGTCTAGTGGGCAGAACATTTACAGTCTACCCAGCTGAATGGTATTGTGGAAGCCAACAGTGATGCATCTGCATCATTGCTGGCGGTGCCCAGTACAAAGTGGTTTTCTTCTATTTAAGCTACTCTGTTCTTTGTGTGTGTGAAATAATAATAATAATAATAGTATTAATATAATAATAGTAATAGTAATAATAATAATAACAATAATAATAATACATTATTATTATTATTATTATTATTATTATTATTATTATTATCAGAGCAAAAGGAACAAACTCAGATTATTTTCAATTCAGCTGTAATATTTTCAGCTGAGAGCCAGTTCGCCGTTTCATTCTGACACTTGATGATACGATCAGTTTCAGCAAGCGCATCAGTAGAGATCAGGGGAAAGCAATAAATATTTCCTAGGGCTTTGAACTGCTGTTATTGTTGAGTGTAGATATCCACAAATAAAGTCATTTTGAATGGGTGGCTGTGAGCTTTATGTTGTGATATGGTTCTAGTGGCAGTGGCTGCGACCTCTATTTTGTGATATGGCTCTAGTGGAAGTGGCTGTGAGCTTTATGTTGTGATATGGTTCTAGTGGCAGTGGCTGTGAGCTTTATGTTGTGATATTGTTCTAGTGGCAGTGGTTGTGAGCTTTATGTTGTGATATGGTTCTAGTGGCAGTGGCTGTGAGCTTTATGTTGTGATATGGTTCTAGTGGCAGTGACTGTGAGCTTTATGTTGTGATATGGTTCCAGTGGCAGTGGCTGTGAGCTTTATGTTGTGATATGGTTCCAGTGGCAGTGGCTGTGAGCTTTATGTTGTGATATAGCGCTTGTGGAAGTGGCTATGAGCTTTATGTTGTGATATGGTTCTAGTGACAGTGGCTGTGAACTTTATGTTGTGATATGGTTCTAGTGGCAGTGGCTGTGAGCTTTATGTTGTGATATGGTTCCAGTGGAAGTGGCTGTGAGCTTTATGTTGTGATATGGTTCCAGTGGAAGTGGCTGTGAGCTTTATGTTGTGATATGGTTCCAGTGGCAGTGGCTGTGAGCTTTAAGTTGTGATATAGCTCTAGTGGCAGTGGCTGCGACCTCTATGTTGTGATATGGCTGTAGTGGAAGTGGCTGTGAGCTTTATGTTGTGATATGGTTCTAGTGGCAGTGGCTGTGAGCTTTATGTTGTGATATGGTTCTAGTGGCAGTAGCTGTGACCTCTATGTTGTGATATGGTTCTAGTGGCAGTGGCTGTGAGCTTTATGTTGTGATATGGTTCTAGTGGCAGTAGCTGTGACCTCTATGTTGTGATATGGTTCTAGTGGCAGTGGCTGTGAGCTTTATGTTGTGATATGGTTCCAGTGGCAGTGGCTGTGAGCTTTATGTTGTGGTATGGCTCTAGTGACGGTGGCTGTGAGCTTTATGTTGTGGTATGGCTCTAGTGGCAGTGGCTGTGACCTCTATGTTGTGGTATGGCTCTAGTGGCAGTGGCTGCAACCTCTATGTTGTGGTATGGCTCTAGTGGCAGTGGCTGCAACCTCTATGTTGTGGTATGGCTCTAGTGGCAGTGGACACGAGTGCGCCGTGGCACTGACTGCCCTTCAGAAGTACGCAGGGTGCAGCTGCTTTTCCGTCAGCTCTGGCCTGCGCGCGTGCGGTGTGAGTGTGTGGGTGTATGCGCCCTGCGTGTGTGTGGGCGTGTGCGCGCTGAGTGTGCGGTGTGCGTGTGTGGGTGTATGCGCCCTGCGTGTGTGTGGGCGCGCGCGGCGCTGCATGTGTGTGTGTGTGGGTGTGTGGCTGGCTCCCGGTAAAAGTCTGCGTCTGCTTGCCCTCCCCACCCCTCCCTCCCATCCCTGGCCAGGTGCTCGGATCGAGGAGTTCCTCTATGAGAAACTGGACAGGAAGATCCCCTCCAGGACTACCAATGGGGAGCTGCTCGGACAGTACATGCTGGACGCGGCCAAGGATTTTGGACCCGGATCCCCGTACGGTGAGTGACTTACTCGCTAGGCGTGAAATCCTCATGGGCACTGTAACCAATCCACACTTCGGACAGCAAAGATATCTAGGGCCAGCCTTCTTGTCCTTTCGTCTTTCTTATTTACCACCAAAGGGAGAAAAAAGCTGTGGGCCTCACAGTAAAGAGAAGCTTTCACTCTGGAGGAAAAACAAGATGCTTATTGTTACACTGAGTGAGAGAGTGCATTCTCTATGACCCACAACTTATTTATGGAAAAATATGGAATTAAAACATTTGTCGTTGGATGTGCCCTGTAACTGTAGCAATAACAAGTGTTTAAATTTTGACTACTGTGAATGTCAGTGAAAAGTGTATTATATAGAGGAAGTAATTTATCTTGTGATCTCATGTATCTCGTGACCCACCTCACCTCACTCTCAGTGGTCTGGACTTAGTGCTTCACTTCTACTCTTCTTTTGCACACTGAAAAGCCCTGGAGCTGGAAGCATGACTGGTCATTTCGCACTGTGGCACTTTTTATATGAAATGGCAGTTTGTCTCTCTTGGCCTCTGTCTTGCTGGCTGGAACCACAGTCCAACCGAGAAAGGCTTTCAAATATCTTACTATGTAGGTAATGTACATTTTACATTGAAAGTATTATTTGGACTTGCGGAGGGGGGCGATTTCAGTTCTGGGAATTGAAATCATCTGACCCTGTTTTGACAAATGATGTACTGAGACAACCCCTTATGGAGTGCAGTGGGTTCATAATTAGATTTATAATATATCAGTTTCTTCAATGCTGTCTACCACCAGCTTTTTTAATGCTCTGTGACCCCTGACCTTTCGCAGAAGCCTCTGTTCCTCTGGCAGTGTGCCCACTGCAGTAAAATTAAAACCACCAAAACAGTCCAAGGCTTTATTCTCCCTTTCTGTGACAGTAATCGCTGGAATGTACCCTAATGAAGGCTGTCTTTACTGGAATCATGGCAGCCTCTCTGCTGCTCTAGTTCCTCCCTCCCACCACATCTCCTGTCTGCCACAGCGATAAATCACAGTGTGCTCTCCGCTCCATCGACAGCTGAGGCGATCAATAGCTCTCTGCTGAGAATGCCGTGTCGCTGAGAGCCATGGGGCTTTTAGTGTACATGGTTCTGGCGGAAGAGAACGAGCTGCATAGACAGTGTGGTTCTCTGGGCCGTTTCCTCACAAGCGATAACCACTCATGCACTGTGGGGGGAGAAACAATCGCTACATACCACCATTTTAACCTGCTCACTGCTTTTATCCTTCCCATTCATTTAAATAAATAATATTTTTTAAAAGCACACCCCAGCATACAGCTCATTTAATAAATTGCATTGTCAACTGGAAAATGGAGCAGTGAAATATTGGTATGGTGTGGGGGAGGAGACGTGTAGGACTCCATGGGATTTGTGTGCATGAGAAATCTGCTGACTCACGTCTCGCTGGCTCCCAAGTGTACGTGCCGACCTCCTGAGGGCAGGTAGGCGGCCAGGCGCAGGGGCTCATGGGAAAAGGGTAGCTTGCCGTTGAGGTCCATGCTCTTACTGTTGCACCACGAGGGACCCCTGAAAGGAAAACTGATAAATAAATACTCTGCGCCTTCCTCCCTTTCACCTGAAATCCATTCTTCTCATCCCCTTTTCTGTCATTCCCCTCACTTATTTTTCTCCCATTCCTTCCTTCTCTCTTCTTCTTTCTCTCCCTCCATTGTCCTCTCCCTCTCCCTTTCCCAGTCTCACTCTCAGCTGCATAGTGCTGCTGCCGGTTGTTAATGATTGATGGGACTCCTGGACGAGTTCCATCTGAGCTGGTTCTCACACTGACATGTACCGGGGTACAAACGGGCAGCATGTACCGGGAGCATCATGGGCCCACATTGTATTAAGAGAACGTTATTCTCTACACTTACTTACTTATGCGTGGGTTAAATGAGTGAAGGGACGTGCACTTGGTCTATCTTTTCAAGCAGACAGGATGGTTTGTGAGAGTTGGTTCATGGCCTAACAGTAATGTTGATGTTTTTATGTGCCACAGGAAGTACCCTGATCAAGGTCGGGGAATGCCAGAGACGCCTCGGGGGGGCGGAGCGTGAGTTTATGCAGACATCAGCCATTAACTTCCTCACCCCTCTCCGCAACTTCCTGGAGGGCGACTGGAGGACCATCTCTGTGAGTTTTGGGATCGTGGCTGTGGGCTCGTGTTTGAGGGCTCACCAGGGCTTAGGACAGCAGGGGTGATGGAAGGAGGGGGGAACAGGAGTATAGGGTAAGAAATTGCTTTGGGGTCCCGGGGCAGAGACCTATAATTTGACCTTTCTCCCCCTGCGCAGAAAGAGAGACGTCTGCTTGAGAATCGCCGGCTGGACCTGGATGCCTGCAAAGCGCGCTTAAAGAAAGCCAAGGCAGCGGAGGCCAAAGCAGCGGTGAGCCTCTCCTCTTCCTCCTCTTCCTCCTCTTCCTCCTCTCCCTGCTCTCCCTCCCTCTCCCTGTCAGTCCTCCCAACGCCCTCTCTCCCTCTGCAGTCCACTCGTAGCCAGCTGCAGCCGATGCCATGCTGCACGTTTTTCCATCAGCTGAAAAAGCATGAGACACTCACTGTGATGTCACATAATTCAATGTGACACTGAGTGACAAGACAAATGCTTGAGATCAGATGGGAAAAATGACAAATTGTCAGAATAGTGTTCAGAATGGGTGTTTCCTGGTGTTTTCTTTCTTATGGTTCTACATGCTGTGCTCCTTTGTTTTGACTGGTATGAATAGAATTAAACACAGGTTGAGTCTCCTCTTGTTAACTGGAGAGTGGAAAAGACTTCTCCCTATGGAATGAGTCTTTGACGTTACTACATTCCAAGCTTAAGCTTGATGGTTGTGGTTGGCTGTGTTGTTATATCTCTTCCAGCGTTTTCTATTTTTATATTCTCTTACCTCCAAGATAGTTTTTCTTTGTTGTAAAGTTGTATTTATTCTATGTGGGGAAAGCTTACCACTAGCACACTGTTATTTTTCAATTCAGAAAACCGTACCGTTTACATAAAATGGGGACTAGACCAGTGCTGGTGGTTAATTAATTTTTTCGCATGTGGGAGAATAAGTGATGAAAATGCTGATATAAAAGAGGTCCATTTTAATGTACATTTTAAAAATGACTGTTATATGATTTTGTTATGTAAATTTTACTTGTTAACCCCTCGTGTTTTCAAGTTCTTGTCCTCCCTGTTGTGTTTTCAGTCTCCATTGTGGAGTATACTGTAACATTGCCTGTGTACTAACATGTTTCTCTGTTGTAACTCGCACAGTGTGAGGGAGAAGTGAGTATTGACACTTGCATTCCCTTAATGTGTTCATATTTGATCCATTTCTTTCTTTTTCTGTTTGTTTGTCATTGAAAGGTGGACTCATCTCCTGATTTCTGTGCACATTTATGGGTTGTTTTTTTTAATATATGAAATTTAAAGTTTAGGATCTTTGCTCTTATTTGCTGCCTTTTGCAACACACCTCAAAAAATAAAAATTAAGCAGGAAAAGAAATGGCATTGATAATCACATAAATGTTGCTAGGAGCAACACTTTGATGGTTTTCAAAAAACAAATAGAATGACTTTTTTTCATGGTATTGTGGAGCAACTGTTCCCATGCAAAAATCAAATTTACACAATTACATTAATTCAGCACCACAAAGTTCAAAAGATTAGCCGCCCTCTCAATTAGAGTCCTCTTTAACATAAAGTGTAATCATTGGGTTCCCAGGCGGGATCCATGTCTTCAGTAGGACCCACGTTTCAGTCTTGTGATGGCTGACACATTTGCTCCATTATGCTTTTATCCTGAGCTGTCTTGCCAAGTCATAAGTGACCTTTTGAGAATTAATATATTTGTATGTGAAATCTTTGTGAAATCTTTTCCCTTGTTTTTCTTTCTGTTCTTCATTTGTAAGGTTTAAAGGTCAAGTTCTACTGGTTTTCCCTGTAATCCAATGCATTGTAAAGATTCACAGAGGCCTCGTACTGCCGTTGACAAATCATTTGCAGAGTGTTTGTGGATTGCAATTGAACCTGACCTTTAAAGATGCATGGCAACTGCCATAAAAAAAAAACCTTGCAAATTTCAAATTTGTTCTGTTTTTACATTTCAGTCTTTTAATTCATTTTAGCCTTTTAATAGGCACATTGAAGCGGCTTAACCAAAGGAGTAATGCAATGAAATGCTTATCCTTAACTGAAAGTCCTTGTAATTTCTTCCATTTCATGATACAGCACAACACTTTATTGATTGGTTTATTAAATTTATAAAGATCTTGGGATGAGCAAATAATGTGACCGTTATATATTTTTCCCCTAGTGGAGCACAGGTAGAACAACATTTTGTGCAAAATCTTACTGTAAAAAGGCTTCCTTTGTCCAAAGTAGAGTCTGTGCTGGCTGTGGTTTAATTTGCTTTGGAAAAGCCCACTGCATGACCTGTGCTTATTAAAGAGCTTTGTCTTGTCTTAGTGTACAGCTTTAGGATTTAAGCCTAATTTCCATCCTGTTAGCTTTGAGGGGGTGGGCAAAGTGTGTGGGGCAAGAGCTGGCAAGGGGAGGGGCCTTCCTGTGACCACTGACTTAAAGGGCACATGTAGTTTGAGGTGTCTTCTGGAAGAGCACATGATATTTGCGTGTATTATTTAGAAAATCATGTGACATCACAACCTTTATTCCTGTTGTGGATTGATGGATATTAAGTAAGGATTAATATTGGAGCAAACATAAATGCCAGGATATAAAACAATGTAAGCTTGCACGCACATTAATTTTCATGAATAGATGTGCTTGGGAGATGGGGTTGAAAGAAAGACGACTGCAGTGATGGACAGGGAATGCCACCTCTTGATTTGAGCTCTGCATTCTGCTGTTTCTCTGTAGTAAATCTAAATTCTACACCTCAGTTTGTCTCTGTTCTCTGATTAGTTGAGACCTCAGTTGATGCCCGTTGTATGAATGGGTTAAATGCATCCGTGTTCTCCTTGCACCTTCAGCTAAAGTGGGAGCAGTAATTCAGAATGAACAGTGCTGCATTGACCTTCTGTTCCCCCATGCAGCATGATTTTCAAAGATTGGCACAGTGTACATATTCAGTCCTGGGTCTTCCATTGTACTTATCTATCTGTCTCTTCTGTAGAAATCACAACTCTAAATCACTCAACTCAAGTTGGGCAATGTAGTACTTGGAGCCAGTGAGAACACAGAACATATAAGAACACAACCAATGTAACCCAGTGTATAAACTTTGCGGACTTTGTTGTTACCCACCTCAGAAATATTGTTAGTGGTGCACTGCATAGTTAGAGGGTCAAACGGTTGAAAGGTCACAGGTTCAGTGGTCGCATTAACACAGGATTCTGCGTGTTTTTATGCAGAAAAATTCACAATTCAAGAATTCAGTGGAAAAAATGTATGGCGTTATATAAACACAGATTGTCTGAGGTTTTTTTTTTAAATTTACGATTACGGATGACGACCCAGACTTGAACCGCAACAAAGTAATTACTCCTGTTTCTTTGAGCCAACATTCTTTTTTGTGGTTTCAGTGAAAATTTGAAAATGAAAATCAGCTTGCTGAACCGAAATAACTTTCTGTTTGGCAAACTTGTTTTTTAATAACCCCAAAACTTCTGTATCTTATTTCTTCCTCCTAATCCCACTATTCCCACTATCTCACTGTCCTGCTTATGGTATGACAACATACTGTACATTGATTGTGTTATTATTTTCAGTTGGAATATTGTGGCAAAGAACGCAAGTGAATTAGTCTAAAACTCAGATGAAATGTCCTGCATTTAAAAGACGCAGCATTCCATGGGCTAGCGCGACCACTGAGGCTAAAGGTTAACTAACCCCCACCTGCCTTGCCTCTCTTTAGTAGAAGTTTGTAGGGGCCCACCTGTTAATATACACCAGTTTTTTGTAGTTTTTATTTTTGCATTTTTAGTCATTGTGTTGTGTTGGACCCTTTTTGTTGTAGATACTCTTTGTTTCCATGCATTT
Source organism: Conger conger (assembly GCF_963514075.1). NCBI lineage: Eukaryota > Metazoa > Chordata > Actinopteri > Anguilliformes > Congridae > Conger > Conger conger. The sequence continues at coordinate 32,436,943 of NC_083770.1, forward strand.
GTGTGAATCTCTGTTCCCCCTTCATCTGTAGGCTGTGCCCAATTTTCAGGAGACTAGACCACGTAATTACGTACTGTCCGCCAGCGCATCCGCGGTAAGGAGCCCACCAAACCCTCCTGAAAACACTTCCCTCTGCTCCGTACACTTGATACACAGGACCAGTTTGGAGTATTTCTGTGTATTCAAACGGCAGGTTTCACTATTCTTTCTCTGAAATTCTAATCGCTCACATACTACTTCTGAACGCCTCTCCAGAGTCCCTCTGTTAGCCCTCCTGAGGTTTTAACAGTGAGAAAGATGAAGAGTGAGAAAGATTGAGAGAGAACCTCTCAGAGTTGCTGAGCAGTAACTCACTCAAAGCGGAGTTACCATGGTTGATGGCTGCACCCTGCTTTGTTTTCTCCTCCAAACACCCTGCGGCTCTTTCTGAATGAGTGCAGCCAAGTGGGCTCGCTTTTGAAGACTCAACCTTGGGGGATGAATCAAAGAACAAGGTTGTATTCGGTCAAGAATCCAAAACAAATGTTAGCTAGTTTAGCTAGTCGTTAGATAATTGAATATGACTTCATTTCCTTAACCCACCACACCTGTAGATAGTGCACCCATATGGCTCATAAGGCCATAAGTACAGTAGACCCCCACCCCCCAATATTTTGTGAGCAGTGATCTGACCAGCAGGATGTGCTACTGCTCTGCCATGAAGCCATAGTGATCTTTGTGCTCTGACTACATTTCCCAGGTTCTCTGCTTGACAGTCCGCTTGATTCTTGGCGTTGCCAGATGGGGTTTGTCATAGGAAAAATGAAAAATACAGGTGACAGTTGGCTCACATCCACTTTGGTCTGGTTTCTGAGCTGGGATTCTGGTAATGGCGTCTTTGGGCATCTCTCAAACCCGCTAGTTTTAATTGGTGAGGGTAGGAGGGGGAACAAATCAAAACTGCTAATACTGAATTATGGAAAAGAAAATTAATCTTAATTTACCTTGCTCTGCTTTCCCATGCTACCTTTCTTCATTTAGAGCAAATAAAACGGGCAATCTTCTCTTCTTCTTTTCTCTGTACTGGTCTTGTGTGTAGAATGTGTATACGGTATGTTTATTTTTACGTATATCATGGTTTTCACAATGGTTAAGAAGTGAGAACATTTTAGGCTCTCCCTATTATTTAGCATTGTAATAATTGCCCTATACTGAAGTGACCCATTGATGTTGTGTGATAATTGGTTTGCTGCCTGGTCAAATGTATATAGTGTATATTTTTGTCATTTCTGATAAAATGTCATGTGACATCCCATGGTGCAAATAGCAGACAAATACTATGCAGTGGCTCAGGAGCCTGTTTTCTAGCATATAGAAAAAGTGTAAATTCAAGATTTGAAACCATTATCATAGTACTTCATAGTACTTTTTGCATATCGGTATATCTTAGCCCTTTCAGTCCAAAGCCCATTATGAAGTGGCTCCACCCAAATCCTGATTTTGGCTTTGATTGAGAAAGTTGAGAAAATATAGTTAGGTTTTATTAGGGGCTCAAAACAATAGTATAGCAGTCATTTTGATTGGTTGAAATGGTATAAGGTCAAGGGTGCTGTATGGTATTTTTACGGTAGTTACACTTGAGTGTGATTTGGCACTCTTTGTATTGAAAGGGTTAATTCCGTGAAATCAATTCAGGGTAGACCTGTTGAGTCATCAAATGAAATGTGTTGTTCTAAAGAGGAGCTGACTCATGCATATTTGGCCTCACACTGACCTGTCTTTGCTGTATACTCACTGCTCACTATTATGGTGCGACTCATAATAGTATGGATTGTGGATGTAGTAACTACTCACGTCTCATCTGTAGTACTGGTCAATTGCTGTTGGCCCTGATTATTTAGCATGGCGCCTCTGACTTCATACCATCACAGTGCATGCACTTTATACTTGACACTAGATTTAAGCCAGATCTGTTTGCTTGCACATCAGGCTTCTGATACCGGATTAATATGTGCAATCTGCATGCAACAGGACAAAAGACCGGAAAGGTTATGACTAATTGTTACCTGTACAGCTCACAATAGAATAGATTGCTCACCTCACTCCCAACTAGAATGTTTCCTAGTTGGCACCAGTCTTTTTCCACCGTACAGGTGCATCTGGTTTAAATATTTTCACGTATCAGTAAACATCCTGCCAGCGTGGGGAGGAATTTCTGTGCGTGGGCCACGGGAAGGTTTTGCTTAACCCTGCTTAATTGTTCTCTTCCTGCTTCCTAATATCGTTATGGTATAATTCAGATGCAATTTCTTTTATTTTTTTTATTTTTTTTGAAAAGGGCATACTGTGCTTTGTGGCTAGACTCCTGTGATTTGTCTAGTGAAGCAGTGACACAGCTACATTGATTTTCGCAGCTGAGATTCTCTGCATGTTTTACACTTTCTTGCAATACTGTATATTCTAATGTTTTAACTGTGCTCTGATCTGTATGTGATGGGTGCTATGACTCATACATGAAAATGGTGCTCTTAATCACCTGTGCACCCTTGCATGTTAAATCAACTACTGGCCTTGCAGAACTTGACTGTGACTGTGAGCGGGTTTGTGAGCCTCTGTGGAGCTCATGGTGAAGGCTGTTGTGCTGTTGTGTTTGCTGTAGACCAGCAGCCTGTGGCACCAGTATAACACAAGTTCAAATGTGGGCTAGTTTGAACGTAAATTCAATTACACCATAGCTTCATGTAAACGAGTTGCACCAAGGGATTTAGTTCCAACGTAGAATTAAGATACACCTACTCCCTACCTAGCCCTTGACACATCGCATCGATTTGAAAGATTGGGAAACTTGTCGGGGGTAGAAATTCAGCGTGGCATAAACTAGCAGCGAACTATCCATGATAGATGACCAATGTAATTTGTATGATGAGATTGACGTGCTTTTGTTTTCGGCAAGCAGAGAAACAGAAAATTACCGACCTTCTCTTTCAGTGCAGGAATAAATTACTCCGTAAATTATAAGAGGTTGTAATAAACATACCTTATTTCAATTGTTGGAGAGCAATACATATCAAAGAAAAAACACTATGCGCACTAATGTGCGTGATAAAAAAATAGAAATGTCACTGTATGTGAGTGCCTTGGCTTATGGCCAACTTAGCTAAGAATTCTGCCCCCAAATAAAGACAGAACTTTAGTTTGAAACTTAACTAGCTACTACGTAACATTCAGTGTGGACTTCACACCCTAAACTTGCGATCAAACTTACGTTATACTGGCGCAACAAGCTGCAGGGCTTACCAACCCTGTTCCTGGAGAAATGCCTTTTCATAGGGTTCCATCTCAACCCTAATGTGGTACACATGATTCTATACTAACTAGCAGCTTGTTGAATGAGGTGCGCTTTGTTAGGGTTGGAGTAAAACCCTGTAGGATGGCTCTCTCCAGGAACAGGGTTGTGCAGTCCTGCAGTAGACTGTGCTGCGGAGGGCTGGGCAGAGCGTTTTTCCAAATACAAGGCCATCGATATGTTCTCTATTCCTGTTTTCACCCTAACGCTGCAAATTGTGTGAGGCTGTGAACACTTTCTCAACATTTACTTCAGATAACAGAGTCATGGGTCGGCTTTTTCTTTTTTTTTTTGAGATAGTTTGTTTCCAGTGTACTGCTGAAATGGTTAGTAGTGAGTGAGTGGATCGATGGATGAACAAATGAATGGCTTAAAGAAGAGTAGTGGAACTGGGGCTCAGTCTTCATCGAGGGGTTCCCTACTGTTCCTCTGGCATCAAATGCCCCCGACTTCCTTCCCGAGGGACAAAATGATTTTGTTAAATGCTTTGTAAAACTTTAATGAGTTTATTGGCTTCATTAATTTGGGAGACGTAAATGTTTGATGTCTAAATGCTCCACTACGGAAGGAATCTGAATACTTACTCTGGGTCTAGGATAAAAATAAATAAAAGTACAAAAGAATAAAAAGATGCCCACTCGATTAGTTCCTTTGGAAGGAAGTGGAGGGCGCTGCATTGTGGACTGTGCCTGTTGAGACAACCTCATCATGCCTCTCCTCTCCTCTTGTTGTCATGCGGCTTTTCAGCTCTGGAGTGAGGAGGTGGACAAAGTGAGTATCCCGTCATCAGCTCCACCACAATCACTGCTTGCTGGAAACTAGAGTACATTAATAACCATTTCACAATTTCTTTCTGAAAAAAAATGGAATAAGAGCTTCTTTTTTTCCCATTTTTTTTTGAAGCTGGAATATGTAGATCATATTTTGTTTCAGCTATTGATGAAATGAAGATAATGTTGGAAGATGTCCAAGTTACTGCTGGCTGTGCTGCTATATGTAACCTTAGTAGATAGAGAGTAGCATTTGATCCTATCTCCTTTAAGCTCCATAAGTATTCCCTAGAGTTTATGTACGCAGCACAACATACTTGCTTTGATCTTGCCCATTTATTTGATCTGTTTCTGATTTGGCCGAGTTTCTGAACATAAGATGGATTGCAGGGAAGCACTGTACTGGTATGTGGAGTGCAGCACGTGCCTGGGCTGCTTTTCATGGAGTTTAAATAGCCAAACTTAATATTTTTAATCCAAACTCTTCACTGTGTTATTAAATTAATGTGGTGCAGGGAAAGCAAAGGTTATGTGAATTAAATGTAAGTTTTCAAATGTCTGTTTCTCATGATAGCTGTCATTTGAAATTCACTGTTTCTCACTGTAGTTCTGCTCTGTATTGATTCTGTCTGTCATTTTCTTCCGTCAGCTGGTCCTTTCACCCGTGATTCTTTTACAAAAAAGTAGTGCATGTTAAAATATAACGCTTATGATTTTTAAATCTTCCAAATGAAATGAAATGTAATAAAAAGAATGTAATAAGAAAATGCATTGCCGCTTTGTATGCATTTGCCACTCACGTTATTCTGTGAGTCAGCTTTGTAATTTATTATTATTTTCACGTTTTCAGACTTTAATAAGTGTAATTGTCTCTCTCACGTCTGCGGCAGGCAGAGCACGAGCTCCGTGTGGCTCAGACGGAGTTCGACCGGCAGGCGGAGGTCACCAGGCTGCTGCTGGAGGGCATTAGTAGCACACATGTGAGTGGCGGAGATAAACGGACCATATATACAGTGAGGTCCATATGTATTTGGACAGTGACACAATTTTAAAGGGCTGTGGGTTTTAACTTGAGGGCATCTGCATCCATATTGTAGGAGGTACAGCCCTTTAAAATTGTGTCACTGTGCAAATACTTAGACCTCACTGTATGTAATTCTTGTACGTACACTATATTAATGTCTACTTACCCCCACAATGTTTGCAGCTTTCATTCCTGTGTTATCGATGGTTGTGTTCTGGAGCACAAAACCTTTTCTTTAGCATGTACTGTAAGGACTGTAAAATTGGTTGTAGCTCTGATGGAAGATTTAAATAGACAGTTGTGGCTGTTATTGTTCCAAATGATATTGTCTGACAGACATTTCACTTTTTGTTTTTTTTCTGGAAGATAGGACATTCTCTGACAAAACGTTAATCTTTTAAAAGGTTTTGATTGTTCCAGATGTTTGCCTTCATTGTTCCTGAAAGGAACATTTTAGTAAGAAGGTTGCTATTGTTCTCTGAGAGTCCTGGAAATACGGTTGCAGAGCTGGTTTGGGATCGTCAGATTGTGTTCATTCTTGTCCCCTCAGGTGAATCACCTGCGTTGTCTGCATGAGTTTGTGGAGGCTCAGGCCATCTACTACAACCAGTGCAACCAGTACATGATGGATCTACAAAAAGAGCTGGGCAGGTGAGATCGATGCAGCACTGGGGGAAATCTGAAATGAGGGAGAAATTTTAACCCAGGGAGACCTTTATGGATGAGGAAAGCGAGTGTCATGCTGCAATGGTTTATTGGTGTTTTATCAAGTGAGTTTTTGCTGTGCTTGAACTTCCAAACTTACTGATTTCGCTTCTTTTCCCTCTGCTCCCAGTTCTGATGGAGATGTGTAAGTTGGTCTCGGTGTATGACATATGCAGGCTTGGAGGATGTTCTTTTGTCATTTTAAAAAAAATGTGCTTCACCAAGAACTGAACCAAGCTGTCCCCCTACCAGGTACCCCAATGCATTCACTGTGAATCCCACCCCCTCCAGTGCCTCACCCTCGACAGCGGCCACCCTGCCCGTGGTGCCCATCGCAGGGGCCGTCTCCACCAGCGCCCCAGAAGCTGACACGCTGAAGATTGAGGAGGTGCAGCCCCCTGCCACTGGCACCCGCAAGGCCAAGGTCCTATACGACTATGACGCTGCAGACACCAGCGAGATGTCCTTGCTGGCAGATGAGGTGAGACTCACACACACACACACACACACACACACACACACACACATCCACACCCACTTTCATATAACACACACGTGTGCGCGAACATGCAGGTGCACACACATGCACACACACACACACACACACACACACGCACCCACTTTCATATAACACACACGTGTGCGCGAACATGCAGGCACACACACATACACACACACACACACACGCACACACACACACACACACACACACACGCATACATATGGACACCTATGCCTCCACGCTTTCATGTATGAACACACACTTACACATTTTATGCACATGGAATGAAAACGGAATGTAATTGCCGATTTGCATTTTCATTTTCATTTTGGCGTGGATATGCTTCCATACTCCTGTGGTGCGGCATTGGACAGGTATAATGACAGAGAAGCCATTTTGCTTCTGTTCGATATACAGTTCTGGGCTTTACGCTGCTGCTCTGTTTGTGCCTCAGCTCATCACAGTGTACACTGTGCCAGGCATGGATCCTGATTGGCTGATTGGAGAGAGGGGCAACCAGAAGGGCAAGGTGCCTGTTACATACCTGGAGCTACTGAGCTAAAGAGGACAGAACGGAGTGAATCGTGATATGAAGAACAGACCCACACACTGACACAAGCATTTGCACATACACACACTCATTCAGACCTCTGCTTATAGCATTTCCATGGCCATGCAACTACACACACTCAAACAATTATACATCCACACACATAAACACACACACACACACACACACACACACACAATATTTACTAGAAATAAACAAATGCTGAATACATGCAAGAAGAAAATGAAGACCACTGGCAATAGGGAACAGCAAGATAAATGCAACCCAATCTTCAGAATATGGAGATGCATAATAGGTGTTTACAGAACTTTAAATACCCCATGGCCTTCTTTGCCTGGGTTTTTCTTTGATTTATTTTGATTTCCTCCCAAGGTCAGTAACAGGTTAAATGTGGAGGTCACCCGTGCAAAGAACACATTTCCTGACCCCTGACCCCTGCATGGTCGTTTTGAAGATTAGCCATTTTACACACCCTGGAGTGCTGACTCAATCTCCCCAAAACTCCTCTTGCTTCCCCTTGCTTTGCCATTTGTCAGGCAAAAACACAGAGAAAGTGCATGGCTGCTATGTATTAGCCTATGTTTTTAAAAAAAGGATCTTAATTTTGTTCAGTTCCGCAGTATTTTTACCCATTAACAAGGCAAACTCATCAGTTGTGATTTCTAACTGGGCTGAATTATATTTATTCACTGCCTGATAGAGCTGGAGAGGATTGTACAGCATTCGTCATCCAATGGAAAGTAATCCCCTTAAATGCCAGGAGGTCAGTGCTTTGCTTAGCCGGCCCCTAACATTGCCGTGGTCTAGAAACATTGAGGCCCTGTGCACACTCGCAGCTGATGGATGTCACACTGCTTCTGACTACCCACGCTCCCTGTGTCTGTGTTGGTACGTGAATGCATGCATTTACCATCCTGAATACGCCACAGTACTTCCACCCCCTTTGTGTGCTAACTGTAATATTGCAAGGCATGATGTGTTATTTCAATGCCACACGCTTTCGCAGTCTAGCACTGACACCACATTAGACAGCGCTGTGCAGCTGTGAGTGTGCACTGCATTGTGTAAACTCGGTTAAAAACGTTAAAAAGCTGCACCGTATTAACAAGGGCCTCTGATGTTTGGCTGTGGTTGGGAATCATTGCATCCAGGTCCACAATACGGCACTAAATGTGCACAAAGCCATAATTAAGGAAAAAGTTTGAGGGTTCTGTTTTGTATGTACAGAGCCAGAATGACGTACATTTGGGCTGTCCAGCCAATGCAGGTGTGTGGGTGTGACTTCATTTAGAGTGTGGTGTTTTTTTCCCCCCCTGAGCTGTCATGAGATGCTCAATGTTTGATTCACATCAGCATTCATAAAAAAGTGGTCACAATGTGTCTGACTGACTCCACCATATATAAATGCACAGTCACCCACTCACCATGTACCAGAACACTGCATATGAAGACTGTCTTTAGGATTATGAAAAATGTACCAATTGTAAATTTACTGTTGGACTTCTGTGAATGAACCTTTTGTGAAAGAATGTAAAACATCCTTATGTGGCTGGAGAAGGTTTCAGTCTTTGGGCATGCTTTCCTGTTAATGTAAAATTTAATTTAAGATTCTGATGTGTGTACATACATACAGCATATTTAAACATATTGTGATAAAATATGTATGTTTTTTGTTTGCTTTTATTTAGCTGCTGTTGTATGGTTGTATTTTCTGTTGATTTATTGTGTCCCTCCATAATTTAGCCGTTGTTCCATTTTCTCACCCCAGTCTTTGTATAGCAAGGAACACCAGTTACTGAATACTGGAAAAAACCTGCACCAAAACCTTTTTCTTTCTGTTTTTATATTGCTTTAAATTGCTGTGGATGTATTTGATGTCATTTTTTGTTGTTTTTGAAGTTGTTGTGTGCGTGTTTGTGTGCGTGTGCGTGTGTGCATGTGCGTGTGAGAGAGTGTGTTACTGCGTATGTAAGGCTTGATCCCTGAAATGTATTAACATTTTTTGAAGAGTAACACTGTAACCTTCTGTCTTTCACATTTTGTACACAGCCCCTTTGTAACTGCTGCTGTATAGTTTGAGTCTCCAGGGCTGCGTCGTGTCATTAGACTCTCGTCACACCTTGTCTCTTTTGTTTTGGTCGGCCCACTTATTATTATTTTTTGCCCTCTGTGTATTTATTGCCTGTTCCAAAAACCGTGTATAATGAATGAGTAAAACTTGAACATAATAAAAGTTAGCTTTATTGGGACATTTGGTGCATTTTTGGTTTTCAGTTCTTTCAATTTCTTAAAAATGAAAATCTCAAGGCATAGATTATCATTTTTCTTCATGCTTAATAAGTAACTAATAACAATTGTGCTGCTCATGAAAAATACATTTCTTATGTTGATTAACTGTGTTGGTGATGTATTAAAGAGAGTGCAGTGGCCATAAAACACTGCAATGGTTATGGTGCCCTGCTGAAATGACTATAGTCTTAATCCTTTATATCTAATCCAGTCATGACCAGAGGGTTGGAAATGTAAAAAGATGGGAGATTGCATATAATAAAAAAAAACATGGCAGCCAAAGCAATATTGAATATTGAAGGTAGCATTTTTTTAAATTTATTTTTAAATTTTCAGTTTTATCTCCCCAATTTATAATTTACAATCCTGCTTGTTGCTGCAATGCTAAAACTCCAATACTCCAGAGAACATTGACGAACATGCCCTCCACATTTAAACCACACATGCCAGTAGCAGCATATCACACCAGTTTGCAGGTCTAGCATGGTGATGCCAGTCAGTATTTGCGTGGTCAAGATTCAATGCTAGAATAGTGCCTTAACAGTCATCCAGCAACCCTAATGTAAAACATTCATAAGGTTGGTATGAAATTATTATGCAATATTCACATTATTTTATAACTTGACATTCTCAGCTCAGTTTAGTCAATGGCAATAATTGTTTAATGTTTCAGGAATGCAGGGCCAAAGACATTGCCATATCAGCTGTTGTTCCTTAGTCGGTAGAACATCATCAATGCTGGATGACCGAAAATATGGATGTTAAATCCATCCATCTGCCCTCTCCTGCCAAGCTTTTGGACTAGTCATGTACCTTTCAAAACAGCGTGACTAGTCCAAAAGCAATGTTATATCAGTCTTGAAGAATTAATTCAGGTTTTTCAATTAAGCATGATTAATTTCTGTTTAATGCTTATATACTGTATTTGCACCATTTATCTTGGAGATTATGCTGTATAAAGCAGACGTGTAATCATCAACAAGAATAATAACAATACTGATAATCCTTTATTTCAAAATGACAAAAACACAGCTGACCGAAAGTGCCAGTGCATTTATTTTGAAAGAGACATGACAAATCATATCTCTCTTCTTCTGACCACCTACAGCATTACTCCCCACTAAACATCCTTAAATGTGGAATTTCAATTCAATTACAAGTTTGACTTCATATGCAGTGCATATAGCTGCATGTTTACATAGTTAAACCATGTAGTATATTTCACAAGTCAGACATCACAGCATGTGTTTTCAGATGAGTTGTATTCATATCGGTCTATAGCAGGGGTCCTCACTCCTGGTTCAAAAGACCACTGGTTTATGTTAAGATGATTAGGCTGGAAACTTTGCTAGTGAGTATGGTACTGTGAAGGTTGAAACGTGTCGAGAAACATTCCCTTTAGCATCACTAGGCACAGAGAGCCACCACCACATATATGATCCAGCCCAGGCACACAAATATCCCAAACAGCAGGCTGAACAGAACCAGCAGCCGGGCCCTCTGGGACGCCCGCTCCCCCTCCCTGATATCCCCACGGGCCAGGGCAGCACGTGCCTGTGGGACAGTGAGAGGAGGGGGGTCAGGATGGGATGGCCAGTTTGGGCTATCATTTTCTGCTGCAACCTCATATTCCACATTTTCTGGGAGGTGTCTATTTTCTCCTATTTTACCCGTTTTCCCCCTACTGTTCTGCCACATTTAGAACATCCGATTCCACCTGCAGACACATGCCACACCTGTCCTCCCAAATGCATGCATCCAGCTGCGCCCCCCCCCCCCCCCCCCACGCTACATTCCACACTGCCTGGGCTGGTATTATACCAAAGGGCAACACAATGTGTCCGGCTAGTGCAAGCAGATTTGCCAAAAGTGTTAATTGATAAGATGGGGGGGATACCCTGCTAACTCAAACCCTCCCTCCAGGGGTGGTGCAATGAAAGGTTTGGTGCTACTCTGAAGAACATCTGGCCACAGTGACCACTCAGACTGGAACCACACAGTAGGGCAGATTGCTCTGGAGGCCCATTCTACCCTGTTTGGAAGGTTTGTCTCCACAGCCGAGTGATTGCAGGGCAGTTGTACCTCATAAGAGTACATGAGAGCGATGAGCCCACTCATCAGGCAGCAGAAGATGGTGACCAGCAGGGACTCCACCAGGTAGTCCTTGGGCAGGGATATCTGCTCCTGGTTTGGTGGATGACTGGTCATGTACTGGAAAACAAGAGGGTGTGCTGTCATGAAGGTATGATATGAGGTAAAGGAGGCCTATATCTTCAGGATGAGAACAACATTGCAAACTGTTTTCCAAATGGCAGTGGGGCTGTATTGAATATCTGAGAGTGTGACTGAGAGGTGAGCACCGTGACAACATTACTTCAATACATCAATCTGCACTTCAGCTTTCACCACTGTCACACACAAACACAGCACAGATATTTTTGTAAAATAGAAACTGAAAGGTCTGCATTGAAGATGGAAAAGTTGCAACATTGTTATCCGTAATATACCCACTGGAACTTTCCCTTGGCTCATTTCTGCTGTGGTGCTACTGGTGCCGGGGAGCTATAATGAAATGTTATTCATATATTCACCATGCCTATATGTCTAGAAAGTACATAACTAGAATAATTGCATAGATTGCAGCCAGCCCATTTAATTGTGTTGACATGATTTGCTGTAGACGATCTGTTGCTGTTGTTTGCTATTGTGATGCACATACTGTTAAGCATGTGATGTCACAAAATTATTGCCATATTTTCTTCTGGTTTTAAGCATGTTTCGATTGGGATGTGTCTGTATTTATGTAAAAAGCACATGCTTTCAGACATTTAGCAGGATTTGGTGATTTTTGAACATTGCTTATTAAAAACTCTCCACATTCATAAATGCATTTTTGTGACCCATGAACTCTGAGGCTCTTACAATAGTGTAAGGGGTGTGGCTGGGTGAGGGCATGAATTGTGGCTGGTAGAAGGCAGGGTGGTCGGGTCCTGGCTGGTAGGTGATAGGCAGCTGTCTTGGATAGTGGGGCGAAGCGGGTGGATAAATGAGATGTGCCATTTTGGGATCAATTGCGGAATAGGGTGGGGGGTCTTCTGTGGGGCTCGGGACACTGTTCTGAGGAGGGTCAGCAGGGTCCTGCAGTTGGTTGGCTGTAGGAGGCCCATCTATAACCATCGCTACATCCCCAGGACATGTTCCATGACACTCAGGGGCTTGTGCTGGTTGGGAGGCATGGCCTGCTGAGTGTACAGCCAGGTCTCTGTCTCCCAGTCCTTCCACTGCTCCTGCACCCCCCGGGTCTCTGTCTCCCAGTCCCTCCACTGCTCCTGCACCCCCCATGCTGTGACTGAGTTGATTAGGGTTCATTGGTGGATTAACTGGGGAACCACCTGGGGCAAGAGGGTAAAAAAGAAGGAAGCAAAATAGTTTGGATGAGAAATTTGAATGAGTGAGTAGGAAAAACAGAGAGAAAATATGAATGGTTTGTAGGTTAATCCCTTTGTGCAAGTCCCATAGTGGGCATAGCGCAAGAGCCATGAGACTACTCAACTGAGACATTCAGTGCTGCAACACAATTATGAGAGGAAGCAACAAAGACTTGTGTTTCACTTTCACGACACAAGACATCTCAATCAAATATGGTGTATCTCAAGTATCTCATAGTTCAACCAATTAACAAGCACCCTGAGGGTGCATAACATATTTGACAATAGCATCTATCTGGAAGCATGAACATTATAGCAACAAGATAAAGCCAAAAAATTAGCCAGTAGACATTCCGATACAGCAGTCAAAAACGCTGCTCACCTAATAGCAAAATAAACAAGAGGAATTCTTGTGTAATTATACCAAGTCATTCTGCTCTCAATATCTTTGACTAAATATGGAATACATACACAATCTTACCATTGGCTTAAAGGTGATGCTACACGAGGCAACTTTTGCGGCAACAGTTACAGTAACAGGCAACTCCATGCTGGCATGCTTGCCAGAGGTGGATGCCCCAAGTACTAAACCAGGGGTGCAAATAATTATGAAACCTTGATTTTCTTGAAATCTATTTTTTATTAAATGAATGTTTGCTTTTTGTTGGTTCCATTGAAACATTAGTAAAGTACAATATTCACATGTTGGCATTTTGAGTTCATCTCAATAATGATACTATTTTTATTTATTTTTTGTGCGCTGCCATTCAGTCCACTGTATATACAATGAGCTCCTTACATTTTGGGCCAAAGACTTATTTTTTCTTGATTTGGCTCTATACTCTGCAATTTTATGCAGATGAGAAATAAGAAAAAAATAAGGCTTAGAAGAAAATAGAGACATAGGCATATCAAAATAAAGTGAAACCTCATAAATTACATCATAACTGCACAATGTAAGATGCGATATACAGATAAATTTACAGGGAACTGCCACAAGGAACTCTGCAGCAATGTTTACTGCACATCAGTATTTATTTTATCTCCTCATTACAGCATCTACTGATAATATGATGAAAATATATTACAAGCATGAAAACAGGTTCTTGCTAATATATGAAACTGGAGTCTTGAATATTTCATAGAAAATACTTTGTAATGCCGTAGAGGTGCAGGATACATCATCAAGCTTAAGGATTTCTATCCCAATCAGAATTTAGTGCCATCAACATTTGCCAACACGTGCCATTTGTCTACACCAAGAAGAATGATCACCCCTTATAATTAATTTATATTGCCTTTTATTCTGCTTTGCTGTTGCTCCTGTGTCCATAATGCCCTTCATGTATGCTGCATGTGCATATATACAAGAAAATATTGCTCTTGCTGTAAAACTGTACTTGCTTAAAGGTCAAAGCTGACCAGAGGAGAAAGTTACTAGTTTACCTGAGTCCATTTTAGGTAGGCCAAATGAGGGAGCAGAGTCCAACAAAAAAAGGAAAGAAAGAAATAAAAGACCAGAGTTAGATGGTCATTTTGAAAGCTTACAAAAAGAAAAAGATAATTCCAGCCCCAATTTATGTCTAAACCAGCTGTGGCACAGACAAACACGATTTTAAAAAGCGTATTTCTCCCCTGGTCTGAGTGGCTTGTTGCTTCCTGTCTGTGCAGCGGTGGGTAGGGGTGTGGGATGGAATAGTATCTTGTTTATTAATAATTGACGAGGAGAGAGTGTGGAGGGAGTTGCACAGAAGCTGGGACAAGGATCCAGGCAGATCATGGGGCTGTGCCAGACCTTTACCAGGCACTGGAAACTGAAAACAGAAAGAGAAAAACACCAATAAGCCTTCACAGTTAGCAAAAACATTTGTAACCATTTAAAAATATGCAAGTTCAAGTCTCTATTTATGTACGTATCTACCTATATTCATCAGTCATTTTGTTATTGCTGAACTATTGCCTCTCAGTAAAATCTTGTTATCCATGATTGTGAAATCATTTGCTGATGCTGGGTTTTTAATTGTATATTTGTCAATAACAGAAGTGTATCTGGTGTATCTACTGCAATTAGTGTGATACATCTGAATGTGACTTCTACTGTACCTACACAGTAATGATGGTTTAACATGAAAAGGTTTGCCTGCCTCATGCTTGATGTTAAATATATTGAATACATGGTACAAACTTAAATGCAGATTTTAGTTTGAGTGTGAACCTCAAGTATGTGCTTAATATTGGCCCAGGCTGTTTTTGTGTGCCACAAAGGATATTTCAGGTATTCTTAAGCTATTTTAATTTTTGAGTTGTGTGTTTTTTTTTTGGCATACTGGTAGTTTCAAAGATAAAAAAGCTTTTGTATAAACTGCTTACAATGTTTTGTTGGTCATGGTGATGACATAGGCTGATGTCAATTTGTTTACTGAAGATAACAATGAAAGAAAGGAGAAAGAAATCCACCACTTAAGCTGAAGTTTGGGCTATTCCCTCAGTCAAAGGCTGTGTCCAAAAAAGTGTACTTGCCTGCTATTGAGTACATAAATTGATTACACTGAATTAAAAAGTTGTTACAGTAACTCTAGATGTAGTGTAGGTTACTGGTATGATATTCTCATGTCCAGGGTTTCACTATGTGGCCATACTCGAAACTGTACATGTACCTTTACTTTGACGTGCCAATTTCTTATTTGAATTTGCAGTTATTTAACTTGAACTTGACTTGTGGTGACATGGCATATTTGATCAATTCCATGGTCCCCTTTAATTTAGTTTAGGTCACACTTTACAATAAAGTACATACATTGGCACTGGCAGTGTTGTTAATGATGTACAAATACATAAAACAAAGCTGTACGTGTTGACTTCTCAGTCATTAATGAGTTAACTACATTAGTTGCTGCCACTTCATGTAACCTTATTGTAAAGTTTTACCCAAGTTTAAATAAGTGGGTTTTTAAGAGCAACTTAAAAGTAGATGTGTCTCAGAACCTCTGATGTTCTCTCATAAAGAATTTTGCAATTCAGGGGCCTACAGAGAGCTACTAAAATTACTTTTAGATAAAAAAAGAAGGCCTTTATTTATTTCTTGAGCACATAATTTGATTTGATATAATATATAATAATTCTGAGATCAATTCCTGACTTCTTTACTTGAGCTTCAACACTGGTGTCTGGGACTTGGACTTCAGTACTGGAATACTGGTGACTGGAGACTCAACTTTAACTTGAGGTAAAGTGACTTGCAGTTGGGCTGTGACGTGAGTGCTGGTGGACTGGAAGCTATGTGACATGACTACAACACTAGTAAAAACACAATATAAATAAAACGAAATTAAATATGTATTAATTGTGAATAAATACTAGAAACTAACACTCAAATTGAAAACACAACAATGATTTACAAGCTGCTTTGGAGTTACGTAAATTGGTACTTAATATCTGACAACCAAAGATGGCCATTGTCAGAAATGGGATATCAAAAATGTATCTATCTAAATATCCTTCATTTTGCTGTCAATTTACTGGGCAAGTTTAAAACGTGCCCTAACACTGAAATAATATAAAAACAACTATAGGAAGAGAACTATCTTTTAACTACCTCAATGGCCAGTGCCAGCTATGCACCACAAGAGGGGGACTTTGAGTGCTTCTCCAAAAAATGCATCCTCTTTTCCTCCACTCGTCTACACCCCCCAATACTTCTGAATAGGAGGAGGAAACGTGAGATGGAAAGGAGAATACTTTCATGTTATGACACACCCTTTGAGTCACAGATGTACTTAATAACTTCCTGACAAGGCACCCCTGACAAACCAGAGACAAAAGAGGGAGGATAAAGTGAAAATGGGGCCGAGGACTGCTGTGTTAAGAACGCACATCATTGCAGCCAGTTCAAAGTAGCAGCTCCAAGGAGTGGCTGTAACTTCACTAGCAGTTATGATCACACAGATTAGATCTGAAACATTTGACCTGTTTTTAAAGCCATTAAACCATTGAACCCTGCAGCTTCTTCTTGGATTGCAACCTGGTATATGATATGTTCACTATTGCATTACAGTAAATTATCATTAACAGTTATGAAATGAATATACTTATTTTAACGCTATCATAAAGTGTATTTGTGTATTTTCTGAATTTAATCAGTTACAAAATAGTAAAGGACTAGTGTAATTTAATATAAAATATGTGAGCAACAAATTCCATGACAGGTATAATTCAGATAACGTATTCTAGACAAGTATAGTTTTTACATTTTATTTTCTAAGCAATTTGTACCCCAGTTCCCCTTTATTCCCTGATCTGGAATGTCAAAATGCAATTGTAAACCTGTCCCATCTTTCATTTTCAGAGGGCATAAAAATCATGCAAGTCATCTAGCTTTTCAGACTAGTCCCTGCTTGTTTTCAGTCTCCAATCCATCAAGTGAACTGCAGAGTATTTGAAATTTAACAATCTTGCACAGCAGGCCTGAACAAAGAGCACAATTAAAAACACATTTAAGAGCACAATTAAAACACATGACTATTAGTACTCAGGCAGTAAGAGCAGTCGTCTGGCAGTCGGAGGGTTGTCGGTTCGATCCCCCACCCGGGCTGTGTCGAAGTGTCCCTGAGCAAGACACCTAACCCCCAAATGCTCCTGACGAGCTGGTCAGTGCCTTGCATGGCAGCCAATTGCTGTCGGTGTGTGAGTGTATGTATGAATGGGTGAATGAGAAGCATCAATTGTACAGCGCTTTGGATAAAGGCACTATATAAATGCCAACCATTTACCATTTACCATTTGGACTGAGACTAGTTGCTGACAGATTAGTAATGATTGCATGGAAATTGTAAACAGTGGCTAACTGGCCATGAGTTCTTGCTAAACAAAATTTGTCTTATATTTGTCTTATTGACACCAAATCATCAAGGGGAACTGCATTAACACGATACTGTAATTGTTCGGCTTGCAGTGTCTGCTGAACCAAAAATCTGGTATTGAAGCAAAGAGAACTTGGCAATGTGAGTGATGATACCCCTGTGATTAGGTATGCCTTGATACCCCTGTGATTAGGTACGCCTTGAGACCCCTGTGATTAGGTACGCCCTGATACCCCTGTGATTAGGTACGCCTTGCTGCTTCCGTGCCTTCAGTCCACCAGTGGTTTCTTTCATGATGGTGTATGGTCTGCTGACTCCACAGATGGAAACAAAGGCTAAATCTCTTCTCACTGCTCTTTTATGTGTTAACAGTCCATACAAAAGGAAACACCGAAGCAATAGTGACACCTGTCACTCATCTGTGAACTTGCTTCTGCCGAACAGAAAATGAGGTGTAAAATGGTAAAACATGTACACTTGTAAATACCATGCAATTAAAGCTGCCTATTGATCTCAATACAAATGGTGTATGTATATAGCAAACATAGCTCATTGTTATTTTTACTATTACCATACTTTTGGCAGGCACTGTATATGGAGTGGATGCTTTTGAACCACCAATCTAATACTCAACGGGAATGTATTTTATTGTATTTTCAAAATACAAAAAACTGTATTTTATTTTGATAATTTTTTTTGGTTGCAGTATTTTGTATTTTATTTTGCTACATTTACATTTTATGTATTTTTGCCCATCCCTGCAAGTAATTAAACATTTAGCTAATATTTATAATTTTGGAATAGCACGATTTATTCTAATATTGTATATATATATGAGAAAAAATACATTTGATTAAATGTGGGAATAAATGCAAAGAAAAATTATACCGTTTCGTTGCATTTGGCACCCCATACTGCTGCTGTGAAAGCTGAAAAGGATCTTAAGGTAGGTTGATTGAGTCACATCACATTTCACTCAGATCTATTTCAGATATGCTGATAATGCCATGTTTAGAATGAAGTAGATTTTATTTTGTAAACACATTTGAACACAAATATCTGAACTGAAAGCTATGTTAATATTTAGAAAACTTTTTATAAATGTTTATATATTTCATGTTGTGCATACATGTATAAATCTCCACTTTTCTGTCACAAACTGACAGTTTAACATGCATAAAATGTAACAAACCTTCAGTAGACTATACTGTACATTATCTTAATATGAATTGCACTCTTATCAATATAAATAGCACTATACGAAAGTAGCAATATTGCAAGTTTTGATCATCAGAAACGAGAACAATAGCCGTTGGATACGAAGATCCGGTTTTGAAATGAAATAAAGATAGAGAAACGATCGTGTAAATGCGGTTTCAGTGAAGTTCTAGATAGGACTGTGTGGGAGCTCAGGTGAAACCTGTGCTTTTCCGTATCGCATTCACTTCATACCTGAACATTGAATAGTTTCGCTGCTTGTTGGGGACTGCGTGGGGATTGAGGAAGCTGCAGTGCAGCAGCAGTACATTTGTTGACCGTTTTGTTCAGGCGGAGAGATGTCATGACGTATGTCGTAGTCATATAGTACAGCCTACAATATTTGCCGAGGTTTCACATTATGGCTCAGAATATGAAACCAGTACAGAGCAATTGTGCACATGCAATGTTTAAAGCACATTGTATTTCATTAACTTAGGCAGTAGCTAAATAATGTTAGCTTTGTAATTATTAGCCTACTGTGTTATGATGATTGTAATTACCCTTGTAGCATTTGTTGCTTCACATACTCGGATTTAAACTGCTTTTATAATAATAATAATAATAATAATAATAATAATAATAATAATAATAATAATAATAATAATAATAATCAAAAGCAGAATTGACATTTATTTTCATTATAACATCTGAATTTAAGCCCAAATTGCATATATTTATTTTCCCTGGGCTTAAAAAAAAAACCTTGTCATGTGATATCATGCCAGTGATCCATGTAATCACACAGTTATCAAACAGTTTAAAGATCAGGTGATAATTAAGCTCTTAATGCCACTGCACCTATTCTTGTTCCCACAGTTAATAATCAACCCCATTATTTGTAGTAGTGGATGAGCTAATTTACCATTGTATTGGCAACAGCACAGCTCTGTTTACCCAGCATTCTGGTTTAACAATGTTTATACTAAATCTCTGTTGTAATCCTGTAACAACATTACATCTCACTTTCCATTGCAGACATACAGTATTCTGTCTGAGAAATAGTCTTTGAACTGCAATACTGACTAAAAGATTTCAGAGATAAGTCATGAGTCATAAACTTTCTTGGCCTTGTTGCAGTGATTTTACAAGCTTCCTCCATGAGACTGAAACTGTCAGTGCTTACACCTCAAAACCTATGGTGCTTAGAAACAATTCACAATTGTCACAATAGTAAGATGATATTTTCACATGCATGTACTGTATATTACCAGAAGCAGATATTGAAGAAAAATGTAACTCTGTCACTGTTACTGCTCAGCTTCTGACCATCACTTCCACTATCCTAATGTCTATTTGGTCACTTCCCCCAGGGCATAGTCAATGGCTTTGAAGCTGTGGCTGTTTTCAGTAACCAATTAATACACACAATACAATACAATGCAGCTGACTCACTTCCTCTCCTTCTCACCATTTATATTTCCATGTATTGGGCAATTCACATGGACTCTACTGTATATGAGCATATAAATCACATCCTGTAGTTGGAAGACGTGCCAACTATTTTTTCTCATGAGGAACATGCTGCAGGCAATGTGCAGTATAATACTTTGCTATATAAAGATAAAATATACTTTCGAGGGCGTGTCAGTGTTGGCTCTCCCCATTGACACACAATAACTGAAGATAAAAACAACATGACAAAAATACAGCCTCTTGTATTAGCGGGTAATCAACAGAAATATATAGTAAGAAAATATCTAATAAAGTATGGTACATTTCTTAAATGTACTCTGAAAGCAAAATTATGTTAAAAAATGTTTACTAATGAATTATATAATTATATTAGAAGTAAGTACAGTTTAAATTGTATTGCTGACTAGGGGCACAGTTTTATGTACCTGGCCATAGGGTACCACCCCAGTGAAAAGCCCTTGTACCCCTAGAGTTTACAGAGGATGATGCACTAAACAAAAAACATCCAGTGAGCGGCAGAGCAAAAACAACTTGCTATTGAAAGAGGTCAGAAGAGAATGGGCAGGCTTCTTCAAGCTGACAGAAATACCATATATACTCAAATGGCAGCAGTTTACAACAGTGGTGTGAAGAACGTCATTTCTGACGTGTGTCGAAACTTGAAGCAGATGTGTTGCAGCAGCAGAAAACCACACTGGATTCCACCGGTCAGCAAAGAACAGCAAAATTACGCTATCTACAGCATCATACATATCATGAGATCACCAAAACTGGACAATTGAAGAAATTGGAGAAGTGTAGCCTGGTGTGAAGAAACTTTATTTCCCGGCAATATGCCTTCCTGCATATTGTGCATAGGTTCTTCCACAGGGTAAAAGCATCAAATCCATAGCTACTATAACATGCTGAGCTGGAAGAGCTGTTCTAAACAAAAAGACATCGTAAGTCATTGTAAGTGCAATTTTTTAAACATTTTTTATTAAGGGTTAGGGACAGAGGGATACCATGTGCATTCATTTATGGCCACAGCCTAACCTTTTTCAAATGGATACATCCAGCAGGATAATGTACCATGTCATAAAACACACCTCATCTCCAGCTGGTGCCATTAACACGGCAGGAACTTTTTCCTCCAATGGCCTGAACATTCCCCAGATCTCTATCCAACAGTGCACCTTTGGAATGAGGTAGAAAGGGAAGTTTGCAGCATGAATGAGGAGCCAAGAACAGCAGGAACTGTGATACAGCTGAGTCAGCGTGGACCAGGAGTGTTTCCAGCACCTTGTTGATTCCATGCTGTGAAGAATTCAGGCTGTAGGCAAAAGGGGGTCCTTTAGAGTACTAGAGAGGTGTACCAAATAAAGTATATATTTATCATGTTTAAACTGATACAGAAGGAGATGGTAACTATTTAAACTGAGACACCCAACAATTGTAAAATAAAAAATAATTTTATTACAAAATACAAAGGTTATATATTTACAAGCAAAACAACAGACTAATAGTGAGGTGTGAGTCAGTTGGTCAGTGGAGATGGCCAATATTGGGCAAGTGTACAAGCAATATATATTGTAAATTGTGATGCAGTTTGTTTTTTGGCTTTATTTAGCATTAAACACAGGAAAAAATAATTTAAATGTGACTCAGACAGCACACACTGCAAAAAGAATTATCAATGAATATGATTTTGGTGAGCATGTCAGTAACTTTTTAAACTAAATTACGTTTTCAGCATGCAATCAGTTGCCCGGCCAATTCAATACAGAAACAAGTATAAAAATGTCCTCAAAAGGAATATATTCTTATAATATTGTCGACACAAATAAAACAATATTTCCAAAAATTTAATTAACAATAAATGACCCTCCCTAAATCAGAAAAGCACCAAAAAACACTTTCTTCTCATTGCAGTCAATTAGTTTCAGGTGTCCCACTTTCACCTTCAGCTGATCACCCTTCTCCAAGGAGAACACACGAGACATATAGAGTGATTTCCTCCAGGTTTTCTCGCTGCAGTTTATGGAGTCCAATGCCATCATGAGGACCGTTTGATCAGGGTAGCGGTCAGATCGGTGAAACACCTCTTGTTTAAGTTGAAGCAGGTTTCTGGGGTTACAGTGGTAGTCCTCGTACATTCTGTATGTGATCTGCAGGTAGATGGAGTAATTGCCATCCTGAGGAGCTATGAGGGCCTTGTTACTATAATTAAACATGTGGAGGTGAGCATCTCCTTTTCTTGTTTCCCATTCAAGATACTCAGTGTTTTGCATGGAACAATTTAGAGCTGTTGAGGCAGAAAAGTTGAAAAGTGTTTGCTGAAGGCAATTATGAATCTCAAAGCCACCGTTTTAAATGATGAATTTCACACATTGCTCTTAAAGATTACTTTGTAAAAACAATTCCTCTGCCGTTGGCATACATTACATATTTAATTCTCAATGAATTTTCTTGCACTGCATGCAGTTGGTAATTCCAAAATCTGTCATAAACACACACAACTACAACAAAGACTAGACATGCTCACTTGCAAGACACAGCAATAAGGAGCAAACTGCTTTAGGTCCAGCATTCTTAGGATAAGATTGTATTTGTATTAAGCTATAGATTAAGTTATTTTTAAGGTGCATTAGATTAGAAAATGATTAATTAGTTTAGAGACAGAGGGACAATGTTTAAAGTTGAAAATGTACAAATTGCACCCTTGGGGGCAAAACCCCAGAAAGTATTTTGTTGGATTTTCTAGTGGAGATAGCCATAAATATATGTATATAAATAAATTATAATGTTATGTGAAAATAGTATTTGTTGAGCATTGCAGTCTCGCTAACTAGCTTACTTCAGCTACACGCGAAACATCCTGAGGTAAAAAAATATTGCAAAACTCCTTGCTAATAGCATTTATTCATTAAACGTAGCCTTTTTAATGTTGGTTTCCTTACATGTGGCCAAAATTATAATTAAAAGTTACTGTTGATTATTTCGGCATAGTTCTCTGTTATTGTTCGGCATAGTTTATTATAATGATATTATAACGTATTGGTATTATGAGTATAAATAACACCAACTTTGATGCATTTGAGTAAAAAAAGAAAAAAGAATACATTGGAAATTGGAACAAGATGTCCCCTGGGCTATAACAACGAAGATGGCCACACAAGCTGTGCTGGTTTAAACAAAAGCATTGTGTACATACTAAACTGCTAGTCAATATGCTGTAATTTAGCAGTAAACAAATAGCCTATTGTTCTTAACGAGTTCGTATTCCCCTACCTTAGCGTGTATTTCCATTATTACCTGCCTGTAACATTCCAAACCAGTGATGCAATGCCTCCGGTTCTTCCGATAACTGTGAGCAATGCATGCGATTTGACCGCATGTCAGCGCCTTTATTGCACCTTTCATATTTACATAAGTATGCTATTGCAATGCTCCAATATATGCGCAAGCAAAAGTAGCATTAAAAACTTAAACCACATAATCACAGGAAAAAAAAAATAATAATAATAAAAACTGGTACAACGGAAGCTCGTTGTTCGATTGATGACGTAAGACCCACCTGTCAGGTGCGCATTTGGACGGGATTCAATTTCTGGCTGGTAATGGGCACTTGTACCTGAAGCAGAAAAAAAGCACCACTTGCATTCTGTAACTACAAAGATAAGCCAATCGCACACTGCTGAATCTAAATCATCCATCACCACCGTCACCACTACACACAAAATCAACAGCCAAATAATAATAATAATAAATAATAATAATAACTCACTGTGTTCCAAATCGTTTTTGTTGTGCTTTAAATAAAAACAAAATAAACAATTAGTAGAAAGCTGAACAACATGGCAAGACAAATGCCGTGCCGCGAATTTCAGAACATTTACCTTGCAGTCCAGAGAGCTGTGCGTTTGAAGGAACAAGAAAAAAATTCCGCTGAAAACCACAAATACAAAGCAAGTGACAATCCGGGAGATACTTTCTTGCCGCTTCATCTCGTTGCAGTGATCAATCAATACAAGTACGGATCTGTCTAACACCTGAACCTCAGACATCTCAAAACCCAACAGATAGCGTTCCTTGCAGATGGGCATTCGTAACTCAGGATTAAAGTGCTGTCTAGTGTTGTCGTACCTGTCATTGGCCAATTTATCTGTTTTTTGCCACGTTGTTAATGCACCGCCTCCAAGATAACTACTAACTCGCCTCCACTCTCCCCTCGCCTTAGCTAGCTAAAACGGAAAGTCCCAGAAACGAGAATGTCTAAAGTGATGACGCAACGGTTATCAACTTACTGAAAAGGAAGGGTGCAGCGTCGGTACATACAACAAGAGAAAGTTATTGGCGAAAATATGAACTCACCAATCACTTCATCCACCCACGTGCTGGTTTCGTGTTGCTTGGTTATTTGAACTATGAACTCTCAGCGCGTTCTTTATGTTTGACTCATAGCAGGAAAAGTAAAATTGACATTCCAAGTCAATCATTCCATAAATATTTGAGCAATCCATATTGGATAATCCCTGTAGGAATTACTATGGGCCTGTAACAATGGTTAATGTAATGCTTGAACTAATTGCGTTAATATCTGAACCAAACAGGTGAAAACAGGTAATGTAGCGCATGGTAGGATCAAATACACTGCGGCCCGCAGGACGTGGAGTTCTGTAGGACCGTAGTGGTTAAGGTAAATGAATGGAAATGATTGGTTAATGTAGCCATATTGTGACATGCCATATTACTGTTTATATGTTTGATTTCATATCTAATTAGTATAAATTTTGCCTGTGGTGGCCATGGGTGGTTAAGGCCACTGCCTCCAAGGGTTTGAATCTGGTCGATTGCTCTATGTACATGCACACACAGTATTGATACATCTGTGTACCAATATAGGGATATACATCCTTGTTAAAGCAATTCTATGACAAAGTGATAATTCTTTCTGTTGCAATTAATACAATATTGTTATTTTGATATAGCAATAGTATGATGTTATCTATTATATTGTTTATGGATTAAAATGTATTTGAAATACCTCAGATAATATCATATTTCCCTACTGATATGCCCGCCAGTTCCTGGATCCCAGTCTTTTTGTTTATGTGTTTCCCCTTGTGTCATCTATTGTATTTCATTTACTTGTGTGTTTTAATTTTGTATTTTTTTTGTGTTGTAGGTTGGGTGCAGTTGTCTGGTCCTGGTTTTCCATCTCATGCAGTCACTTCATTCTCCTCATCTGCCCCGCCTCTCATTTCATGATCAGTTTCACCTGCTTTGTTATCACCTCATCATTTCATTAGCACTGATTTTGTTTGCTCCTCTCTTCTCATCACATTCCTCACGCCCTCATCAATCATTCAGTCAGTACTGGCACAGGCAGATCATTCACTCCCACTTAGTTAATGATTAGTTAGATTTCCTGCACTCGCTCTTGTCACTGTTTAGTTTCAGTTCACACTCCCTTCATCGCCAGACTGTTTTTTCTTCTTATCAAAGCTTTTTGGTTATTGGCTGTTCTGGCAATGGTTTGGCCAATATTGAGATAGGGGATAAAGAAATATTGGATAAATTACATAAACTGAAGACAAATAAGGCAGCAGGCCCAGATGGCATATTCCCAAGGGTACTCAAAGAGTTAAGTGAGATCTCTTTTTAAACCGCTTGAAAGTATTTTTTTTTAGACATTTAGACATTATCAAAATGAGGATGGTAGGAATTGTAGGAGCCATTTTGAAGTGGGTTTGGAATTGGCTACGGGAAAGGACACAAAGAGTAGTAGTAATAGTAGGAGGGGCCTTATCCATTTGGGGTATTGTGGGAAGTGGAATCCCACAGGGATCAGTGCTGGGGCCACTGCTCTTCCTTATTTACATAAATGGCCTAGACATGAGCATTGAAAGTAATTTAGATAAATTTGCAGTTTATACCAAACTTGGAGGTTTAGCTAATAGTATAGACTCTACTAAAGTTATCCAGGAAGACTTAAACAGAATCCAGATGTGGGTGGAAACGTGGCAAATGACATTCAGTACAACTAAATGTAAAGTTCTACACATGGTAAATAAAAATATAAAGCAGGATTACTTCTTGAGAGACAAAATTGGATAGTGCTCAAGTGGAAAAGACTTGGGTCATAGTTGACCAAAGCCTTTCAGATTCTAGTCAATGTGCGGTAGCAGTAAAGAAGGTTAATGGGATGTTAGGATGCATAGCCAGGAGTATTGATTAGAAGTCCCAGGAAGTTATACTCTCCTTATACAATACTCTTGTTAGACCACACTGAGTACTGTGTGCAGTTCTGGGGACCGCACTATAAGAAGGACAGCGGCACTAGAAAAGGTTCAGAGAAGGGCAACCAGATTGATTCCATGTATAAAAGATAAGCGTTAGGCTTAGTTAGACTTGGGATGCTTAGTCACTAAGTTTAGTAAAAGGAGGCTAAGGGAGGGATTTGATTGAGGCTTTTATTCATTAAAAGGTATTAACAAAGTGAAGTATAGGGGATTCTTCAGGTTGAGTTCAGTTAGCTGAACGAGAGGACACAAATGGCAATTGGCAAAGGTGAAATTCTGCACAGCTATTCAGAAGTATTTTTTCACACAGCGAGGGGTGAATGTGTGGGATAGTTTGCCAGCACATGTAGTGGAGGCAGAAACACTGGGGTTTTCAAGACCAGGCTTGATACGGTGTTAACTTTATTTCACTTTTATGCAATTTAGGCAGTAGGTACACTTAGGTTGTAGGTTCAGCTGGGCTGAATGGCCTGTTCTCGCATTACCTTACATTATGTTTTGAGCTGTCCAGTTTGTTCTCACACCCAGCCCTGTCTCCTGCCTTTCCTGCTGGTTCCCTGCCAGCGTTGCCCCTCTGTTCCCTGCCAGCTTCGCTTCCTGTCTTGCCTTGCTGCTTCATTCCCATCTGCACTCCTCTGCCTGCTGTGTGGGTTCCTTCGCCCCATGGTTTCTGTGCTGCTGGACCTTCCATTGCCTAAGCTGCCTGTCAGGGGGGTTTTGATCCCTAAGTCCACCTTTTGTGTATACTCCTAATAAATGCCTTCCAAGAGGAGTGCTTGAAGTTAGCTGGTCTGCGTCTGACTTTTGGGTCCTCGCCAGTCATGCATTATAACACGTACAACAGAATACTTCATATGTAATTTCTTAAAATTTCTAAAATTTATGATTCACTTTTGCATGCATGTAGACTGCTATTCATGTTGTATGACAGGCTATTGCATGTTCGCGTGAATGCACACTTTACATGTCACCTGTTGGTCTACTGATGGTCTACAGGTACCCCTGAAATGGGGTGGTAAAACGGATGTGTTGGGAGCGATGCTTCCAGTCTACTGCTCCCTATTAGTGGCAAAAGCTAAATATAAGCAAACTACATATCGGTGAACTCCAACTAATTTATGTGTGAGCCTGACTCAGTGGTGATGAGTGGTGGCTGACATTCTTGTCAGCAATCGCCCAAAATAGCAGAGGTTTCATCCATGAGTGATGTCAATGAATATAGATATTCCAAAGAGGGAGGTAATGGACCTATCTGCATGAAGCGATGAATGTTTTCATCCATGCTGGTATTAACATTGGCCATATTAGCTATTCTGAAGATGTACTACACAAAGTATCACAAGAGGGCGATGTTTTCCAACTTTCCATCCAGTCACTTCCAATTCCTTACCGATATTCCTCAACACTAGGTTTGTCCTGGCAACTGAATGTTTCATAATATAAAAAGAAGTGCTATGCCATCACTTATTAATGTCAACAATATTAATGTATGTGCCTGAGAAAGATTATCTCACATGATTGGATGATCATTATTCATATCCAGTAATTGTTTTCACAAGTGTTGTTTAAGTTAAGAAAATTATGTTCAAGGAAGTGCACACAAGAGTGTGAATGTGTGGAAAAGGGTAACATGCACTGAATTAGAGTAGCACGGTTGTACTGGAATGCAACAACACATTAGGCTACAAAACTGGTTTCTGTCATCGTAGAACACTAAACTTGATTCGTTGGGCTTTATAAAGGGAAGATACCCAGAGAATGTTAATATTATACAAATAAGTTATTATTATTGATTTGCAGTGTGGACAGTAGGTGCTGTATCCTAATGTTGCTCATATAAATCTATAGCCCAATAGCTTTAGTGTTCAATTGTAAACAGTGTGGAATCTAGCAACATGAATGCCAATAGTTTTCAAATGCTTATGGTCTAGTAGGAAGACAGAGAGGCAAACGTTTCAAAAATATCTTTATGTACAAAGGTACATTGTGACATGAGGTGTATATCACCCTACCAGACAAAAAAATAAATTGGGAAAGGGAATCATTGCTCACAAGGCCAGGACAAAGCTAAATCCTCAAACATTCTTAAACTGTCGGTCTTTTCATTACACTTAGCTCCCCAATAATTTTAACCAAAAACATACATTTTTTTGTCATAAATACACTCATATTTTACTACGTCAAAAAACATAATTTCAGACCACATTACATTTGTAAATAAATTAAAATAAAATAAAATGAGTTTCATGATGAAGAGTCTGCACCCTATACACATCACTAGATGAAAGTCATTTTAGTGGATGCAGATGAATATAGGAGCGAATATTTGCACTATGAGTTCATTTCAGATTGATATTTGTAGTTTTGACAAGCATCACAACTTTTATGCAGCATCACAGTAAGGTACTGTATATTGGTGAATGACAAAGGGGTAGCAGGTTTTTTTTTACCACCCATTCTTTTTAATTTGAGCTTGTCCAGAACCAACATTCTCGTTTTCTCAGTAAATTGCTTTAAAAATTTGTGAAAACTCAACAAAATCAGGAGAGCACAGCCACAACTTTCCGCAACCTAAAGTTCCTAAAGTTTTTTTCAAGAGTATTTGGATAGCTGGAGTTATTAACAGACATTCCTCTGTTAGTCATTGAGAAAATTTGGCAATCTGGCATCTATGGAAGGCATTCTTGTGTGCATGGGTCATCTGTGCCATCTGAGTATTTAACGACAGTTAAGAACGTTGAAGTTGGGCGTCTCCCGTAGTCCACCAGCTTCGGAGGAGAGGTCACAACAGTCAAGTTATTTCTAGGTTCCAACCACAACAAAATGGGCTTGTTAAGGATCACATCACTTTCCCCACTGCCACAGTGTGTTAGAAAGCTAGCGGAGAACTGATCGGGGTGCTCGGGGTGCTCGGGGTGCTGCACGTCTACCCTCAGCATGAGGCTTTCCCTGTGCTGACTTGGCACCTTGAAGGTGGCTTGCACAAAGACCAGGTAGAAACCCCTCTTCTCCACCACAATCTTGGTGCGCCCCTTATCTAGGTGCATATTATTCGGGTAGACGTTTTCCTCCTCCCACAGCAGGGTCCCCTTTTTGTTTCCTGTTCCCGTTGAGTTGATCGCTGTAACAGAGGGAGGAAGGATTCCGTTAGCAGAACTGTCTTTAACCCTATCAACTCTGCCCCCTTGTGGTTGAGTCGTTGACATCCCAAATTATTGTTGTGCTCATATTTCTAAAATAATGAAAACTGCAACTAATTCAACCACAAAATAGCAATGCCAGTTTGGAAAAAATACTCTCCGCTAGCGAGAACCAAAATTTTGGTGCTTATCAGCCTCTTATTTGCAAAGCAAGGCAGTCCCCTTCACCGTTCACAAACTTCACTTTT
This sequence comes from Conger conger, assembly GCF_963514075.1. Classification (NCBI taxonomy): domain Eukaryota; kingdom Metazoa; phylum Chordata; class Actinopteri; order Anguilliformes; family Congridae; genus Conger; species Conger conger. The sequence goes on from NC_083770.1 coordinate 32,466,761, forward strand.
ATTGCACGTCCACCTGACAAATTTCCAGAAATATAACTTTGTTTTGCAAATGATTTGATAGACATATTTATGGAACCAAATATCCCACCTGGTTATGAAGCTACAACTGTTTTCTGACTAACATTGAAGTTTGTATCGTAATCCGTGCAGCCATTTTTTACGAAAAGGGTTATCCTCACCTGCAAGAAATATTGAGGCTGTGGAGTTAGGAACTTGGAAGAAGTTGCTCAACTCTGCACCTGCAGAACAACAGTAGACAAATATGAGAGAAATATTTAAAATAGTAGATAAATATTTTCATTAAGCGCCTTCATTCATGATATAATACCTCTGGAAACAACCTCTATAACTATTTGATGATTATGATCATCACTGTTATTGCTATCAATGCATCCTGTATACCTTGAAATACCTCAGTCAGGGCCAGTATTCATATTGCACCATACATCATAAGATCACAAGACACCTAATATGCACCATGAAATGAGTGACAGTTCAAATATGAGTCACATGCACAGCTCTGGTGAGGGAGTAAAGTTGCAGGTTGATGAGATTTCATTCATCTCAGTTTGAAATATGAGTTCCCACAGTAAACCATGGCATTGCTTTTCTATTTGTGTGACCTCCACTTTTTATCAGGCATACTTCATTTTATTGTTTTATATTGAATTAACCTTGCTAAACTATCCCTTATAGAACAATACTTTAACTTATTTATTAAACTGAGCTTCAATCTACAATGCCCTACAAAAGTTTTGATAAAAGGTAGCAAAGAACGCTGTACAAAATAAGAAATAAAAGCAATAAGCTATATTGTGAAATTGTCTATATTGTACAATTGTTTTCTACATTATTAGTAGAAAAGGGCTTTGTTCAACAAGCAATGTGATTTTTCAAAAGATGTTATTATGTTTTAAAATAAAATAAAAATATGATAAACACATAATGATCCATTTCAAAGTCCCAAACCTACCAGTGAGCTCCACACATCTGTTTGGATTAGGGCAGGCAGGTTCTTCATGCTAAATAAGGGGAAAAAGCATTCTTCCTTTTAGAATTTTGCATACATTACATACCCCCCCCCCCATTTATACAGTGCCCCCTACATAATGTTTGGCACAAAGACCCGTTATGTCTTGATTTGATTATGTACGGCACTGAGGACCCAGACGCAGACCAGGGGATAATCCAAAACATAGTTATTTATTCCGAGTTCGTAAACCAGGAGATCCAAGACAATGACAAAAACAGAAAGCAAAAGAATAGTCAAGAAAACAGGCAAAAAGGTAAAAAATCCAGTAAATCAAAAGGCAAAAGTACAAAAGGGCGAAGGCAAAAACCGAAGTCACTAAAACAAAGCATATAATCAAAAACCAGGAAAGCAGAAGGGCAAACAAAACCAGAGGGCAAGGCAAGCTCGAAAATCAAAGTCAAAGGGGTGTCTTTAGGAATCTCAAGATATAGGCGTACAAGTAATTCGGCTCTATAACTGATCAACGTTCTGACAATGGGTGAAACGGAGACTGAGGTTTAAATACATGAGGGAAGGTGACAATCTAGGCGGGGCTGGGAAAAAGGTGGGCTAAACAAATAGACAACAGGTGGGGAAACATAATAGGGTAATAACATCATAACAGGAGGGAGACGAAAACGCGGACTGGATGCACGTAATCAAACATGTAAAACATACGGCTCCGGATTAGGGAGTAGACATTACAGAAGTTACAGAACAGTGCAGAAACACTAAGAGATTGCGTTAGTGAATTAGTTACATGAATATTTCTAACTACCCAATAAAAGTGACTGTTACTTAGTTAGACAGACAGTAAGTGTATTCATCGGATTAGTACTGTACAATATCTAGATTAGTAGTAGTTAGTAAGAATAGTGCTTTACAACATTTAACTACCAAGAGAAGCAGGAAGTAAGAACTGCGAGATTGGAAAAAACTTTGAAATACCGAAAACTACCATAAACACCCGAGTAGTGGGACAGGCTGGTAAACATTCAGACGCAGACATAACAGGGGATAACAAATGAGAACTGTAATGGAAAACAATAACCAAGGATGTCTGAAAAATGAATAAATAACAAGAATAAACATAAATACAAACAGGACAGATACAGAAACATTTGCCACAATTTTAGTTTCACACAATTAACATGTGCATCAAGCGCACATACAATTTGGTTTCAGCATGTAGGAATTGCAGCAGTGTTTATACACACAGTAGTCCTCTCATTTCAGGGCACCATAACGTTTGGGACAGGTGGCTTTCCAGGAGTTTGTAATTACTGAGGTTTGTTTAATTGCCTCATTAATGCAGGTATCAGAGAGCTCTCAGCACCTAGTCTTTCCTCTAGTCTTTCAATCACCTTTAGAAACTAGTATTGCTGTTTATCAACAAAGTTGTGTCAAAGAAGCCTTTATAAGACTTGAGAATCCGAAACTAATTGAGCATGCCTTTCATATGCTGAAATAGAAAATGAAAGGAGACAATAAACAAGCATGAGCTAAATATGGCTGCAATATAGGCCTGGCAGAGCATCACCAGAGAAGAATCACAGACTTCAAGTGCACATTGCATGCACAGTTATGCAACAAAATACTAAATATAACAACTTTCATTTACATAACATTGCTTGTCTCCCAAACATTATGTTGCCCTGAAATGGGGGGACTACGAATAAACATTGCTGTAATTTCTACATGGTGAAACCAAAATGTATAGAAATGCCCTTTATTAAAATCTGACTGTGCAATTTAACAATGTATGATTCTTTTAGTTACCAATCTCACATTTAGGAGTACAGAGGCCCAAACATAACAACAAATAACAAAAAAACAAAATAAATGGAAGGCACTGTACATCAACACATATGTGCAAATATGTGTAGCTTTCACTGTGCGAAATTGTCATTAAGTCATTTGTCTAAAACATTTGTCTAAGTAAATAAAAGTAAATGTTATGCTACAATTACTGATGCAATACTTAGGATGCACTGAGCGGTCAGAAAATGACCGAGATAGCCATGATGATTTTCTTCATTTAAATTGTAGAGGAGTTGTTAAAAAGCATAAATAAATTATCTGAACTAGATGCAATGTTTGCAGACGATTTACAAATTTACAAGTTAGATTTTTATCTACTATGATGATACAAACAATCTGTTGCTGATCAATCTGTCTAATTAGCTTTGTGACTTAAGCAAGAGTTGCTATTTAGATTTGTTTCCAAGAAAATATAAATTCATTAAAAGCATGTAGCAGTCATTTAAAAAATGTGTCCTCAATATGATGCTTATAATATGTCTGCATTAGTGTACCCTACATATTTGATGCAACTTATTTTCTCATGATTCACGGACATACAGTAAGGAATTTAACTGAGGCTACATCTAAGTTTGTGTAAAGCTCATATACGTTTGAGAGTGCCTACGTACATCAAAGAAACCACACATACTCATACCACTCAGTTAAATGTGACCCCTCAATTGCAGCTTGGTACTATACATCATTCCTAATTTCTAATGATGTTGTTTATCCCCCCTCACCCCAAATTAAAGAGGTCATCTGTATGTACTGTTCTTACTGGATGCCTGGGGATTGCTATCCATGACCCAACTCCGCCAACACCAAATCAGAAGTCCACTGATCTCCCCAACCTTTCTCCCCCTTGCTACTCATTGACAGGCATTCATAATATTGGAGGCAATGGAGATGCAAAGGAAAGTTTCAGGAAATTAACCACAAGAGTTAATTCAGTCAATTCCCTTAAACCATTCGAGTCATCAATTTCAGTAGAGTAAGCCGATACCCTGGTCATCAATGGTCATCAGTTACTGTTTTTAATTTATTTTTATCTGAGTTTAAAAAGTTTATTCATTTTGAAAAGTACTTAGTTTTTGCATTATGCAGATTTCACTGTTACTTCATTTCTGATTCTTTATCATCACAAAGTATCGATAGACTGTCGAAACGGAAGTACAGTAGTTAACTAAAAAATATACGCTATTTAAATGGCGGCAGTTTCAGTGTATGACCACATCATGCTCGCCTTAGACGAAACAGAAGCACAACTTTATATGAATACGACAATGGACAACAGTCTTAATCAATTTGATTGATCTAGCATGAACGTCAGACGTTTTAACTACTTAACCTTAAAAACATCAGTTTCAAAAAAAAAAAAGTTTTTTACACCGACCCGTGAAATTCTTACCATAGGAAAACATTAATATTGTCATATATTAGATGGATTTATACAGATGGACAGATTTGAGAATGTCTAGTTATATATGCTAGAAAATAAATTGTCGTTTGATCATGCTGATTGATGTTTTCTATCAGGCGTTTTAACTATTCGACTTCAGTATATAATGCTCAACATATAAATTAATACTTTTCAACAACCCTTGAAATTCTTACCTTTGAAAAAAATATTCCAGTTGCCACAACGATTGCAAGCAGTGTGAAAACAACCACGAACAAACGCGCCCGATTCATGAAGGTCTCGTGCACCATCTTTCAAGTTGCTAAACCAAGTCAGGTTCTTCAAGTGCTCGCAACTCGGAGTTACTTAGGACAGCGTTTCCATTGCCGCCGATAAACAGTCTCCCACACGTTATCTAATCTGATTTAGCCTTTCAAACTCTATAAAACAGTATTTCTGTTACACCTTCAGCTGAATGTCCCGTTAAGATTCGACCTCCCCAGTCCCCCCCCGCATTTTCTGGTTTCCGCTGCGAGCTTGGGAGATGTGCAAAAGTGACGTCTAGAGGACGGGGAAACAACTCGACTTATGTTAATTACAGTGGGTATAATGAAAACCTAACCAAAGACCTTGTCTTCTCATATGATATAGCTAGTACAAATGCCAAATGTGGCAGGAAATGCGTATTTTTCAGCTAATCATAGTTCAGAGGGTTATTTTCGTGTATATGTTATGTACTCTAGCCTACTCGAGTCCTTTTTAAAATCACCGCCAGCTTAGTCGTTTCAGAATTTTATGTAAGCTGAATTGCTGTATTTCTGCTACAACTGAGGACTTTGCCTAAAAGCATGAGCCTACATCATGTTAACAGGAACCTCAGGTAATTCATTCAGAAGGCAAAAATGAAGCTAATTCTACTATTTTAATTTTCAATTTTGGTTGTTTTGGCTGCATTTGGAACATTTCTATTTGATATGAAACTATTAATATGATTTTAATGTGCCAACTGTTAGCTTCAATTTGAGGGTATTTACATCCATATCAGAGATTTCTATAGGAATTGGAAATATATATATATATTCTTCAAATAAAGTTGAGATATACATATGTCATTGCATTTGATGACTGCCCCCACATACAGTGCATCACTGGACGTATTCTCAGGCTCTGTCAGACCTGTACTGCCTCTTTAGTTCCTGTTTGTTTCAGGGAAGCACATGTTTAATTTCCTGTTTGTTTCAGGGAAGCACATGTTTAATTTCAGGTCAGGTGATTGACAAGAACAGACACTTTTTGATCCTGAAAAACGTTTTGCTTGCTGTAGCAGTATTTGTGGTCATTGTCCTCCTGCAAGGTGAAGTGCCATCCAATTAATTTTGAGCTATTTGGTTTGATCTGAGCTAATAAGATGTTTAGGTACACTTCAGAATTCATCCTGCTGACGTTACTTCATCAATATCAGCAGTCACATCATCAATATAGAGATGTAAGCCTGTTTGAATAGCAGCAGTACATGTCAAAGCCATACCACTACCTCCACTGTGTTTCAGAAATAAAGGAGTGCTTTGGATCATAAGCAGTCCTTTTTCCATCACTGTGTTACAGATTAATAGTCATCTCATCCGCCCGTAACACTTTTTAAATGTACTTTTTTTTTAAGCAAACTCTAACCTGCCCCATTCTGTTCCTGAGGCTGAAAAGTGGAGTGTTCCTGAGCAGACTGACAGTTGAAAATGTGATCTTCTTCACAACTGAAAGTATTCTTTTGTCATTCACTACAGTGGACTTAGTTTTCCAGGTTGTTTGCAATTACAGAGCTCATCAGTGTGTTCTTCCTTATTAACAATGTATCAAGCAGTTGATTTTGTCTCTGATTGATTTATTCAGATTGTTTAGCCTCATGCTGGCCTGCATTACTGACACTCTTCTTTGGTCCTTGAAGATAGTTAACAGCATCATATTCCAAATGAACATGCCACGTTTGACCTCATATTAATTATATTGGCTCATTTCAAATCCAATCCCATAAATTAGGCTCCAGAATAATTGGCACCCTTGATATATGCACAAAAAAAAGAATACAGCTATTGACATAAGGTTACGTGATACTTGTATGCTAACGTTACCGTATTTTTGTGGGAGTGTCTTGTGATTGCCTGGACGGGTGGCGTTCAAAGGTTCGTTCACGAGTTTGAGCAACCGTTACCTAACGAGAAACACAAACTGGAGATTCAAGCCAAGCACATCCAGTGAGGTTTGCCCCATATTTATGAAACGGCTATGCTGACGGTGATTTTAAAAAGGCCTACACTACAATTTAAGCATTTCATCCAAATAATCTCAATTGAAACAAGCGTGACCGTGCTCCTTTAAATTGTACCCCTGTGCCACTGGCAGCAAAACAATCTCCAAAACACTCTTCCAGTCTTAATTCAATTTTATGGTCCTTTTTAGACTTGGTGACCCCAAGATGCAACCAATCTCTGCAATTCTTAAACCGTGATCATTGGGTTCATTATGGCCTCCCTCACCATCTTCCTCACCATCCATGGGGGTTTGCAGCCATCCTATATGTTTGAAATGTTTTTTTTTTATTATTGCCCTTACAGAGCTAAGTGGTATGTTTAACCATTTATGTATTTTTTTGCACCCATTACTAGACTTGTGTCAATTATTCTCTGTGTGGCGGCAGTGCTACCCACTGCACCATCCGTGCCGCCCTTGAACCATTTTTGGGGTGAACCGGACAGCGCCGCCTGAAGAAAGAATTAGCCCCCCCTGCAGCGGGGGCTTTTTCTCAGGTGGCGTGCTGGCCCCAGGAGAGAGACCCCCGTGCCGGCGGGCCTTCTCCTTTAAAAGGGCACAAGTGAGATTAACTAAATTAAGTAAAATTGTATTGCCAATTTCACGTTGTCTGATTTTATTTACAATAATTGTTGGGGCTGCTAATCATTTTGATACCTATGTTTTTCAGAAAAAATGTGATTATTTAAAGTAAATGTATTGAACTAAAAATATATAGTTTCCCTATATGTTTTAAGATAACACATAGATTATTATCTGTGCTGTTTATTAATTGTCCATACTGCCTGTGGACAGTCTCTGTGGGTATTATAGTTTGGCAGAATTTCCACCCAGTGATATACAAGTTCGTATGCAATGGAAAGTACCTGTATGTGATTGTTCAAATAATCAGCAATCCGTAGTCAATGAAAAAGAAAGCCATAGCTGCAAACTGAGATATATATATATTTTTGAAAGGATTGTTTGACTGCATATTGTTATTTCTTCAACGTTCCTTGATTGAATTTTGGTGTGACTACCAAAGCAGTCATTCTTTCTTTAATTTTTGTCATCATTTAAATGTCATCATCATATCTTTCCAGAGAGCATACTCTTTCCTTCCTGTCTTTTTGCTAGTAATGTGACTCACTTACTGTCTCTGCTCTGCTCACTTTCCAGTCACTGAACTGTTTCCAAGCAAGTCTAAGACACAGGAAATTTATATTTCGGAATATCTGACAGTTGTCTTTGTGTACAATAAACATTAAGCACCCATACATTTTTCTGTCCGCAAAAACAAAAAACAAACAAGCAAATTCATAAGACAATCAAGAGAGCTGTGGTGTTGTGTATGTTTCCACTGCACAGTATATGTTTATTTGAGGTACTGGACTGTAATGGAAGACAATGAGTCAGACTTGATTTTAGGAAGCAGATTTTATAGGTCTTTGAATCCATTTTCTTCATAATTTTGGTACCACACATATCAAACAATAAAATATCTAGGTCAGAAGTATGGAATATATGAATAGTTATTTTCCCTTCTGCAGGACAATATTCTAGACAACTTTCCAGGTTTCCATTGGTTTCTGGTATGTAGCTGTGTGTTGTGTACCCCATTGAGCTTCCACGGTACAATCAGAGTGCAGAACAAACATGGTATGAGAAAAGAAACCCTTCCTTTAAGAACTCCAAAAGCAAAGATGTGGTGCTATAGTACTACAGCATGATGGTTAGAGAACTGGGCTTGCGACTAAAAGTTTGACGGTTCTGCAACTTGAATTGCTTCAGTAATATAAAATACAAATAAGTACTCTCTTTGTAAGTAGGAGTAAATATAATATTCAGCAATTAAAGTATTAAAGAACTTATTTCAAAAAAACCTTTTTGTCATTCTCACACCTCAATCACGGTCCTGCTTTTGAACATAAATACACATAGGTACTTTTAGAATAATAATAACTGAAATGTAGCTTAGCTCATGATAAGCATAAAAACTTGCAAATAGCTTGCAAATAGCTAACATCTCCTGAACCTTGCACAGTTATGCTATGTATTTCATGACCATTTGATTTTCAATATTTAGATTCAGCATAATTATGATGAAAGTGCTTTAATCTTAATTCTAGTAACAACTGTATGAAGCTTGGATAGGCAATATGACAAACACACATACACTATGACACTATGAATATGACACAAACTTTATTTGTATCATTAGACCCAGAGGAAACCCATATGATTCATTGACTCTTTATGTGACGACATATTCTGCAGAATCCCTTAACTGCTGTGGAGCCTGATACTCCTATGTGTGCACTTATGCCAATTATGATCTTGAATAGAACCATATATAAGCTAATTAATTTTACAATGTATAATTAAGTCACCTGTACACTTGTGGAGAATGTTCCCTTCGCATAAATGCAGTACAGGAAATGTAAGTAGTTTGACCATTGCAGCAGAGAATTTCTGAGATGTCAAACCTAATATGACTTCTTTTTCACTATTGGGTTGAGTTGGGTGTTGAGCCATGAATTACTCAACAGCTTTAAAAAACCACATGAAACATTGCAAAGGTTAATCACCCCTACAGAAATGCAAAAAAGTGAACACTTTATTAAGTATTTATAGGACTTCTTTTTTAGACTGTCGACTTAGAGTTATGATGTGTATTCGGAGATGGTCTTCTGCATACCACTGTTGTAACAACGACATCGTGGGGCATGTCCAGCTGGGAAGAGGAGGCTTTGGCCTTGCAGCAAGTAAACCAACTTGGCATAAGGCCTCAACATCAGAGTGGAGGAAAATGGTGCTTGAGATCAGAAGTTTCTGAGATACTCGAACCACCCTGTCTGCCACCAACAATCATTCCACGGTCAAAGTCACTTAGATCACATTTTTTCCCCATTCTGATGGTTGATGTGGACATTAACTGAAGCTCCTGACCCGTATCTACATGATTTTATGCATTCCACTGTTGCCACACAATTGCCTGATAAGATAATTGCATGATTAAGTAGGTGTAATAAAGTAAAAATGTTCCTAATAAAGTGTTCAGTGAGTGTATATTCATGTTTGTTGAGGTAGCCACCTGGGTATGATAATATACAGTGGGCTTCAGAATTATTGGCAGCCTTGATAAATTGATTGGATGTAATTCCTACACAGATCACCCAATATGGATGTAATTACCCTCAAATTAAAGATGACAGTCTGCACCTTAACCTCATTTTCATTGTTTCATTTCAAATCCAATGTGCTGGGGCACAGAGCCAAAAAAACAGAAATTGTTCCACTGTCCAAATACTTAAAGACTGCACTGTACATTTACAGAAACTGAAGATCACTGTTTGGACCACTTCCTTTGTGGAAAAGATACATTTCAAAACCATTGTTCTATTGAGGAAATTCACACAGAGTACTGTTGTCAAAATTGACATCAATGATACAGAATCTACAGCAGCTGGTATCCTAAATAACCTAATGCATAATGCAGTAATCATTACACAGCCAATCTGTTCATACTGAAACTAAACTAAAGCCAGCAAAGTTATCTGAGACACCAGACAGCTTTACTGTCAGTGGACACTGAGAGTAGAAAAATACTGTCATTAATAAATAGATAGCCTGTACTAGAACAGGTTGAACATCTTTGGCACACTGTACCACTAAATCGAATGTTAAAACAAAATATTAAACACGATTTGCTGATTAGATAATCAGAGAAATAAGTAGGTATACAGGTGTTCTTAATAAAGTGCTTGGTGAGTGTATATTTAAATGCAGGGTTATTAGCAAGAGAGGAGCAGTTTATCTGGCAACACATATCAGACTGATATCTGGAAAACAACCACTGCCATCCAGTTAGTTTACAATAGAATGGTACATTTCTCTCACATAGCCTAGTATTAAAATATGCACTAATGTACCATTTTGATTTACATATTTAAAATATCTCATATCTCAATATTTTTGGAAATGTGTGTGCAAATATATGTGCACACACCGGATTTATCAAACAAGCATATACTTATGAATATATAGGCCTAGGCTTTTTTTGCATCCACGTGTCTATGTTGATAAATATCAATCAATTGTAAACAAAAAGCGTGTGCACAAAATTTATGATTAGCATAAATTGACACCCCTAAAACACCATGGGATTCAATTCCAGGGAATTTAACCCCATCTACTCTGCCCCCTTGTCATCTCAAATTATTGTTGCGTTCATATTTATATCATACAAAAAACTGCGATGTAATAAAAAAGCGAAACGGCAAAACAAGAAGTGATGTAATGACACAATAAAGTTCCTTTACATGGAGATCGAATTTGAAATTGTATTGCCAATTTAACTTTGTTTGACTTTATTTAAAATAATTGTTAGGGGTGCCACTTGAGAAAAAATGAGATTAATGAATAAAAACATTTGATATAACATAACATATTCTTTATTATGTGTTGTTTATTATATGCAGCCAATAATGCCAATAATGCCAATAATAATGGCAATCATTTTGGAGCTGACTGTCCCCAGGATTTTTTTTGCAAGCATGTGAATGTGTCACACTTTTGCTAAGATTGATCTGGGGCAATTTCAGTCCTGAATTTCTAGTAGATGGGATCTGGCTGTTGGCAACAAACACTGCATGTGTCAAAATGTGCATTTCTCAGAATGGCACCAGACACATCAGTGACATACTATAACAAGTTAAAGAAATCATATTCTTGTGCTGCGAGTTGTGAAAACAGGAAATGTGACTCACTCCTCTGAACGGTTTTGTCTTTGTACGACCCCTCTTGAATTGGTTTGCACTGTCTTTCAACTTCAGAGATGCATAATTCTGGTTCTGACTAATTGAAAACATTTGCAAAAACATATAGCCAGTGATATTCATTGGTTTCTCAAGATTCACAAAGGGACCTAAGTCTAAATTGTTTATGCTTAACATTTCCTTTTTGGGGGATTTGGTCACATCTGTGAGGAGTAACGGTCACAGCATACAATACAAAGCTACATCCCCAAACCAAGGGGAATGTTTGGCTTAGGGGTGTAGCACTAGGAACACATAATCCAGAGCAGTCATGTACTTTTAGAAACATAAGGGTGCTAATGTTATTATTGTGTAACTATGGTGTACTAAGACACTCTCTCACCCTCACTATTTTTTATCTGTTCACTTCGGCGCCTGTCGAAAAGGAAGGGCACAGAGGTGATGAACGATGTGATAGGTATCATGAGAGGGCCATTCTGTCACATTTGGGGTAAACAGTCAATGCCACTCACTTCCCTGCATCATCAGTAGTCTTCTTCAAAGTAAGGAGATACCATCAGACTTCTGGTACCTTTCAAGTTTTTTTTTAATTGTACTGAACTGTGGAGTGAAATGAAAAAATATATATTTTTTGTGATACTGCAGCTTTGAAGTGATAACAACCAGGAACTAGGTTAATGAGCTAAGTCAGTGAATTTCTTCCGGTTTGTTTGAATGCTGAAGAAGTTTTGAACAGTATTGTTTTCCAAATAAGATTAATCCCATTTCCTTACAGTAAGCTGAAATAAAATAGGTGTTGGTTTATTACAGTCTCCTTGAAAACGGATTGGATAGTTGAAAAAGGGGTTGTAACACTTAAATCTTTGTGGGAGCCTGTTTGCAATTACCAACAAAATGTATTTATTCTGTGATAAATACAGTTCCTTGAAATAAATGTAATACCATATTTCATTACTTGTAACTTGAATCCTAGTCTATGAACTATGAACATCTAGGATTATGTGTACCTGTTTGACTTGAAATATTTACTGTGCCTTTAAAGGAATACTTGACAGGATTATTTACCTTGAAAATATTATAAAACAATCATGCTATCTCTTGCGCACACCGTTACCAAATTATCTCTATTTGTTATTCTCAAATGTGTTTCTGGGCATGACACTCGTTTCTTATGCGAAGGGGTGGGGTTGCGTCCAGTGCTTTGCGGATAACATGGCAAGTATAAAAAAATGCTCAAATGACATATCCGATAGCAAAAACCATAAACAAAAAAGTAACAGGGTAGCTATCATTAGCAAAATGTTAGTGGTGATTGAATGAACCAACACCAGCCACTAACACCAATGGATTTCAGTCTGCTCTAGCCTGCCTGCCACAAACACATCAATTCATTATCGCTTTTATTATTATTCATTATTTGTCAGATATCTCAAGTCTTTTGAAGGTCCATGAGTATTTTATATTTAGGCATGAGCTCCCTGCCCAGTAGAGGAAATAAACCGGTAGAAGCTCCTAAAAATATAAGCAGTAGTACTGTGCTATGGGACCCATCTATCATGGCCAGTCAGCTGACGTACAAAATTTTATTTATTTGGCTAATAACGGCAGCTAGCTAATGTTACCGAATTCTGGCCAGCCACTTACTTAATGGGTCGTCACAAGGCTATCTCTGGCAAACCCAGCTCACCACTGTAGTAGCCAATCCATACATGTCTCCTCTGGTCCTCCTCCATCCTTCCATTGGACCATAGAGTGTAGGAGCTCAGTGTACTGGACACATGCTTGTCAGACACAGCACAGAAATAAAAAAAGAGCCACAACGAGAAACGCCCCAGAATAACAAATACAAGTCGACAAGAAGTGAAGACAGACACAGGTTGCCAGTGTATCATAGTAATGACTAAGCATGTTTGTTTTTATATTGGTTTAATATTTTCAAGGTGATAAGATTGTAGATATCACAGTTAACATCTGTAAAATAAGACCTCATACAAATGTTGAGGTCCCATTTTCATATTCATTTTATGAGGGTATTTCTCATGGTAGTTTGGCACATATTAACTTGGTTGACTTTAACATGCTTTAAAGTTTTCTCTGAGCTCTTCAACTTGCCCCCTTGTTTCCCGTTCGACCACCTTTTTAAAACTTTTTTTCTCAGATACAGAGAGACTTGTGCATGCTTTTATTTAAAGCAGGCATTACTGAAGTCATTACACTGTCTACCCGGTAGCTCCAGAATTGATTTAAAAATTATCTTATTGGTTTACAAATCCCTTAACAGCCTTAGCACCAAAGTATTTACATGACATGCTCTCAGTCTACAAACCTTCTAGATCCCTTAGATCATCCATTTACCATTTACCACCTGGCACCAGTCTGGTAAAAGGTGCAGGACAATCAGCCTTTAGTTTCTATGCACCCCGTTGCTAGAATACCCTCACAGCTGACCTTAGAAATATAGAAACATTAAAGGGGTTCAAGAAAAAGCTGAGAACATAAATATGTTAGTGCAGCCTTTAAACTTTCAGGAGTTTAAAAGGCATCTTCAGGATCTAGTAGCACAAAGTGTTCTGAAAGAGAGCAGTAGTTATTGGGGATCACCAGCTGTTGTAATAACAAAATGGCAGGGTGACTATAAAAGTCTGAACAAGGTCACATGCACTGCCCATTCTTGTTGAAGAGTAGCTTGATGGCCTTGGAAAGGCGTGCCTCTTCTCGACATTGCATTTGACAGGCGGCTACAGTCACAGTCAGTGAACAAAATCAAGAAAAGACACTTTTAGCGCTCCATTTGACCTGTTTGAGTGGATGCATAGGCCTTTCAGGCTGTGTGTTGCCCTGGTCAAGTGCTGAATGGAGGTGGTGCAAGATGACCTTGCCTTTGGTCTTCTTTTGAAATATGTATATCTAGATTACACAATTCAATTATCAGAGGATAAGGATACAAAGAAGCTACTGTACAGCTTCTCCCTTTATATGGAGGGAAAAACTCCAAACTTCTTTTGACAATGTGAGTCCCCATCAGTGCTGGCATCCCCAGACTAGCCTTCCCTTCATCCTGAACTCTTAAGTGGGCTGTAACCATGTAGTTTTGAGACTACCTCCTTTAATTCACTGTTGTCACAAGTCATTATCCCATGAGGTAGAGTGGTCAACATTGAGGTGCACTACAAACCAGGGAGACAGACACTAATGCTGATGTCAGTGTAAGCATGAGAGGAAAGACAGATTATGAAGACTGATGAGGTCTTAGCCTGTGGCCAGCTAAGGAGGCTTGCAACCCTTGCAGAAGGCCTTGGTTGCCAATCAGTGTCCTGATTAAATAAATGAATTGGGAACCTGGTGGTTGGCCCTTCAAGCCAATCAGAGTGCAGTAGCATTTTGATTTGAGAGAAGGCGCAGATTCAGTGCTTGAATTGGGCTGATACTCCCCAGTGCAAGTACCAGCAGTCTAATTTTGTTTGTTTGTTTTTTGCACATGTGCATGCCATTGTCAGTGGTCAGAAATCTCATGCAAATCAGCAATGTGCATCACAGGTGGAAGGTTGACGAAGAAACACATGAAACTTGTGAGTTGATGAACCGCAAAGTATGTGCGGTGGGAATCCCCCAAGGTTGTGTAGCTTGCAGGGCCAACCCCACCCCCGCAGTCCAGTAATCTGCAGGGGGGATTTTTGCTAGGGTGGGATGTTTAAAAATACTTTCGAATACATTCTGAAACAGTGGTTCCTAACCCTGGTCCTGGGAACCCTTTATGTGTGTTTTTTTCCAATCCCAGAATTTCAACAAGATGTTAATAGGTGCTCTTCATGTTCAGAAAAGTTATTAACATTAAACCATATAAAACATATGAAACGTACTGTACGCCATATTATGTCAGAAATAGCAAGGTAGGCCGATGGCATGAAAATAAGATCTCATGTTCATATTGTACTTATTGTGCTATATTGCAAACATACATGGCAACTAATTCAATTTGGTGAATCCATAGGCTAATTAGGTTGTTCAACACAGGGGGTGCCCAGGATTGAGGTTGGGAACCACTGCATTGAAAGATTATGCACACCTACTTTTTGCAATAAAATGTTAATTTGTGTAGGAGGAGCACATTGCAACCTTCTTTGTAAGTTATTTGAGAGGAGGATATCAGATGACATTCGATAAAATCTCTTGCTCAAAATATAATTATGACTGCCAGGATTATTTAAAGTCTGTCATTTGATTTGGATTTTGGTTTATACCCCATTTGTGCCGCAATTAGTCATGGGCTCATTGCCATAAAGGCCAATTATTGAAACAATTTCTGAGAAAAACCTGGTTGATGTTTTTGCTGACAAAACAACATAAATAAAATGTTGCTTATGTGAAAGCAGAATGTGTGCTTCCCTAAGAATGCTAAGGACAATTATTCACTCTATGTGCTTCAAACAAGATCAGGGGCCTGTTCCACAAACCGGATAACTACACAAAGTGAGGGGCCGCGGTGGCGCAACAGGTTAAGATGCAGCGGACTTGCGGTTCACTGCAGTTGCACACCGGGGACTGGGCTTAGATTCCCGGTCCTGCCAAAAGCCAAGTTTGGCCGGCTCACGTGGAGCAGCATAATTGGCTCGCTGCTCCAGAGGGAGGGACTTGGTGGGTTAGTAGATCGGCACACAATAAAACACCTTGGGTGCCTCGTAATCACGGTCATGAGAGCGACATGCCTTGAAGAAGCTCTCCTTCGGGCCTCTGAGGGACAGGGTGTGGGCAGTGTATCTAATACTAGCTCTAATTGAATCAGACGAGGTACAATTGGCTACCAAATTGGGAGAAAAAAGGGAAAAATCTGAAATAAAAACATTATAATAAACTACACAAAGTGAAATCCAGAACAGCTCTTTTTACTTCAGTCCGGCTGATTCTGTAATTGTGCAAGCACACATGGTCAAGAGGTTTATCTGTTTTTCAGACCAAATGTCAGAATGGGGAAGAAATGTGAAGTGACGTTGACCGTGGAATGATTGTTGGTGCCCGACAGGGTGGTTTAAGTATGTCAAAAACTGCTGATCTCTGGGATTTTCACGCCCACATGTCTAGAGTTTGAAGAGAATGGTGTAAAAACTAAAAACATCCAGTGAGCAGCAGGTCTGCGGGCACACACATATTGTTAATGAGAGTGGTCAGAGAAGAAACTGATAGGAATGTGACAGTAACGCAAATAACCACACATTACAACAGTGGTATGCAGAAGAGCATCTCTGAACACATAACATGTCCAACCTCTAGGTGGATAGGTTACAGCAGCAGAAGACTTAAAAGTCTAAAAAATAAGTCTAATAAATTCCAAAGAAAGTGCTCACTGAGTGCATGTTAAGCAGTGCCATGCAGGGCAGATGAGCCACATTGCAGCAGCTGTACTGTACTGTACATCCCTTCCACACAGGGAGCAGGTACATCCCTTCCACAGCTCACACCTGCCAGTTGTTTTTCTACTGTTTTTTTCTCCCCACATACAATAGTAAAACAGGAAACACCTGCATGTGTGAAAAGGGACAGCCAGCTGACACCTGAGCTGTTAGCATGCAAGACACCTGACTCCTGTCAGCTGGTGGTGGCTGGAACATACCCTCTACTTTGGGGTAGGGACATGGCCTAGATTATTTACCTCAAATTTTTTTTGGTTTGTTTTGATGACTCGTTTTTTAAGATAATTATACATCTTACGAAAAAAGGAAACACACATTTAATCAGTCTGTGATGTTGCAGCGCCATGCAACTGACAGGAAACACCTGCAGGATGGAACAGCTCTGGGTGAGAGAAGATCCCCCTTGGCCTCCCAGACTTGTGTAGCTCTCACACCTCCTCAAGGAAAGGCTTTGACTTCAAAACCAAGACTCGCCTACAAGCTTTCAGACCAAGGCCTTGGTGCTTGAAACTGAGAAGGTAAAAACCACTGAACGCTTTCCTGCAGAAATGAGATATAACGATAAACAAGTCCAAATGATTTATTTTTTCTGTGCTGCTTGGCGTCTGTGTCTGGGATAGTCTATGGGTAACTGTCTGGGAGGTCTGTGGGAAGAAAACTCAGACATTCCTCACATTTTTACCCCCAGAAATGACAAATTAACTGAACAGGGGAGATCAAGGAAAGCTGGATCCTCAGTTACCGAAACCCACACCCACGACAGCATACAAGCTTTCACCAACCAAAAGAGGAAGTGGGTGGGTGAGTTAGGAACATACTGTAACGCTAGGCTATTTCTTTATAAGGTCTATAGAACGATGCAGTCTACATAGAATAGAACTTTAGAAATCCTGCCTGGACGGATATGTTCAGTCTCAAGTCGAAAGAAAAAGACATCTGGTCAGTGTACTAAGAATAATATAAAGGTGCCCTATCTAAATGTTACATTAATTACATGTGTCCCTGAGAAATTATCTGACTATAACATTGATGGAATTTCCATCACTTCAAGTGCTGTCATCAAAGATCTTGGTGTCACCTTTGAACCAGATCTTGTATTTGATACACACATTAAAAACATCTCTCGGGTTGCTTTTTATCACTTGAGGAATATTTCTAAAATTCAGAAAAATACTGTCCTTACATGATGCAGAAAAGCTCATGTAAGGACAGTATTTTGTTGTCATCAAGATTAGATTACTGCAATGCTTTTTTGTCTGGATGTGCAAGTTCCTCTCTGAAAGGGCTCCAGCTCATTAAAAATGCAGCAGCTTGTATTCTCACTAGAACAAGGGGATTTGAGCACATCAGCCCAGTGCTAGCATCACTTCACTGGTTGCCAGTTAAATTCCGAATACATTATAAGATGCTACTTCTGACCTTTAAAGACTTACATGGGCTTGCCCCGCTGTATTTAAATGATTTACTTCTTCCTTATACTCCCTCATGAATGCTCTGTTCGCAGGGTGCAGGCCTCCTTCTTATTCCTAGAACAGCTAAAAGTAGGTGGCAGAGACTTTTCTTATCGTGCTCCTCTCTTGTAGAATAAATTGCCTGGTCATGTTCGAGGAGCAGACACTGTCATCTTATTTAAAGCTAGGCTTAACATCTTCTTAGTCTGTCCTATAGTTGAGGGGCGGGAGTGGGTGGCTGGCATAAGCTAAGAGTCTCTGGTGGACGTAGCTGTCAGTGCTGTCACTGGATCATAATTCGCAGTGCTGTGTTATGCTGAACCAGTCATGATCTGGTGGTGACTGTCTCAAGCCTGCCCTCATGGCTGTGTTAGCCACTGCCTCGGTTTCCCTTAGCTATGTGGCCATAGCCTTATTCTGCCGGGGTTCTCCTTATCGCACGCAGGCACCTCTCTGTCTCCTGCTGTGACTGACCAATTACCATCTGAACCCCTTAACAATGCTACTTGCATCTTCTCCCTGCTCTGAGCACCTGCCTGGAGCTCTAGCCCAACTGTCCTGAGCAGCCTCTCCTGGCCTCCTTGGACTTAATTAATTTGGATTGGACATTTATTTACTATAATTCATCCGTTTATATTTACAACCATTTTACAACAAACCGATGTCAACCAGCGGCAGATGAGTTCGCTCAGGTTCTGCTCAAGGTTTCTTGTTTTCCTGTTGCCCTAGGCATACTTGTGACAAAGCCCCTTTATTAAAAGCGCTATTCAAATAAATATTGACTGATTGAGAGCTACTGTGAGTCATTGAATATCATGCCGCAACAAGTGGACAGATTTAATAGTCATATACAGATTTAATACTGTATCTGCTGTAATATTTTATGTTTTCTCTCAAGGAAATGTTCCTTGGTTTACTGTGCTTATTCTGTAATGTAGCCTTGGTTTCATGTTGATTTGAAGTGTTTAAGTTTTGTATTAAATACAACAAATGAATAAACAATAAATAAACTTTGGGACACATTTAGATTACACATTATAAGTGTATGTAAAAACATTACAATACCAAATAATACATGTTGTGATGGGTTATGTTTTCATATTTATAAATAAATATATGTTACAGTAAACCTAGGTGTAATACATTAATCTGAACAAATGAGAATACCATACGCAGTCTTAGGGAGCAGTAGTTATTTATTTATTATTTAATTTTCTCTATTATAAAATTTTTATGTGCACTGAAATGAGTTGGCTAACATTAACTAGGTAGCTATGTTAAGCACAATGACAGGTAAAATTATAATTTGGAGCATTTCCAATGTTAAAAAGTTTTAAAAAATGCTATTAGATAGGTATTCAATTGGCTGCACATTTTATATTAAGGCTGGAAAACAGCATCCAAGGCAGCCATGTAATTGTTGAATGAAGTATTTTTATACTCTGAGAAGTCATGAAAATTAACCACCTTTTCATTTTCAGAAAAAATTATCTCATGGGAGAACATGCCTCCAGACTCCCCGACAGTGACAACCCATTTTACAATCAGACCACTACATATTGGTGTACTGTCACTTCCTTTAGAAACACTTTTAAAACAATCCGACCAGGTGAGGCACAGACCAGGAACAGGCCAGCGCCCCTGGAAATTGATATTTACTCAAACAAAATTGGAGACAACATTGCAGCTTCGACAGACCAGAGTAAAACACTGAAACAAAGCAATGAAACCCACATTTCTTTTTATTAAATACAGTATATGCTATATCATTCGCTCATAATATATACATCTTGTTTTTCACTGAGAACAACAGGAAGGGTTTTGGTAAAATCTCTCTTATGTTAGTTCATGGTGGTGGGTGGGTAAAGAGAAGGGATGAGGCCACAGGTAAAAGAGTTTGACAACTTCTCCCAATGTCTCTCTATTCTTTTGTCTCTCAGCTCCCCACCCCAAGTTTGGGGGCCCTGGAAATGTACCAGGGCTTGTTGTCTGTGGATTCACTGCACTCAACCTGTACAATACCATCCTCTTATTTACATCTGTCTGTACAATGTCCAATTCTTATTTACAGTTATAAATATGATAGAGAAAGGGGAACTACCTGAGGAGTGAGGTTCCTTACTTATTTAGCTTAACCATTCCATGAGCCACGTTATTGCAGGGGTGGGACAGACTGCGGCTGACAGGCAATGGGTCCAGAAACTTCATGTTTCACAATGCGGGGAAGTGCGGGGTAAAAATCATATCACCAGTCTTAAAAGCCCTGCTGAAAAAATCAGCTCAGGCTAGGTTTCCAAACAGCTGGTAGCTGGTTATCCAGTTTAGACCAGCTCAATACTCAACATTATTTGACCAGCTCAAGCTATGTTTTGAAACAGCTGGCAGCTGGTAATTTCAAGCTAGTCATAGCTGGATTTTACATCAGGGAGCTGGAACCTGCTGGCAAGAGCACCGTGAAAAAGAACCCCTACACCACCTTGGTAACACATTGGCTGAATTGCTTATGGACTGAGGCGGTAAAGAGGGCCCCAGACACTGACTCATGCAGGGAAGCAGAAACCGCAGGGCCATGATTGCATTTGGAATTGGACAGTAACCAGGAAAGATAATTTACTACTGTACCAACCGGCTTATCTGGTATTTCCAAACAAAGACTTCTCAATGCTGCCAGCACTGCCGCTGTCACTGTCACACTGTCTGTGTGTGACAGAAATATCCTTCTGATAAAAGTGAGAATGATACAATAAAACAGGTTCAGCTTTTTAGTTTGCAATTAGCCGAGTAATCTATGTCCTAAGCAAGCCATTAACAAAACATATCCAATCCACTGATGTGTACAGTTACTATACTCAAAAGACAAATGCAATAAAAATAAATCAATAAATAAAAAGTCAAATAAACTAAACAAAACTATAACACCATTAAGAGTTATTGCCAGCTCAAGTTTAACACTAAAACATGTTTTTCCTTTTTAATATGTGCAACTTTATTTTTGGAGCTGTAAAGATACTGTATTCCTGTCTGTGTTAAGCACAGACTGAACTTTGAGCTTTGAGACTGAACAATTGCGATGTCAGCCATAAGGTCACATGACCTCATCTAATCTGTTCTGTCCTCCAGAAGCCACCCTATAGCCACACCTTATCCAAACATTTTCCCTTTAATGGGGTCACCTTAAACTTCTTAGCTAAATTAAAAAAATCATAGCTACTCAAAATATTCCTAAACACTATCCATGTGCAGAGACAACACAATCTGCATCTGTTCAACAAACAAAATGAAACATTTATATCCATATTTGGAAGCAGGGTGGGTGGGTGGTGGTTGCAGACAAATGCGTGCTTTATTTATTTCCCATCAATTGCTCATTTAGAATATCTTTCTTGAATACGGTATTCAGGTTCCAAAACACCCCTACTAACCAGGGTGATCTGCAGCAACAACAGACAGAACTGTTCACATTGTACTGAATGAATTCCATTTTTACGTTCTGGTTGACTGCCATTTCAAAACAGTGTTCAAGAACATAAGTGGTCAACCTGCTCCTGAACCTATGACATTACACCTGAAATTATATGAAGACACCCTTTCTTCTCTATCAGTGTGTGTGTGTGTGAGTGTGTGTGTTTGTGTGTGGAAAGGTTTGTGCGTGAGTCCAGCTGCACACAAACTCTATAATCTCCATCCCTGGGGCTGTCCTGACCCAGTGGTGCTTGTGCTCCTCCCTTTGTGCCAGCACCTTTGGGGTCTGGTCTAAGTCCGCCAACACCTATGGCTCCTGCAAGTAGCAACAGCATCTCATGTGTCCTCTCCAGACCAGGGAAAAGCACACATTCAATACACTTGTTGAGTTTCTCTCTGCTTGTTGTTCATTCACATATTCACTCTGAGTTCTGTTCCACCCCTTCCAACATTCAGTTACTGTTTTGCCATATCTGAGTCATTGTCTCCACCTCGAGTACATCCAATAGCTTCTGGTGCAGGGTAGGGGAGGGATGTAACTAAACTAAAAAATTCCCCCTCAAATGCAAAAAAACTAACAGCACAGTTGTCAAGCCTTCCATTATGTCACATTGGAGCCCCTCCCTTAGGCAGTGTTCACATGCCTTTTTATGCAAGTCACAATTCTTCCGGGCATTACACCATTACTCCAAATATATGAACATAATATTTTTCGTTTGTCTCCAAGACATTTCAACATAGGCAGGAACACAGTCCAAGCCTCTCTGTCTATATGAAAAATAGCCAGAGAAAACCTCACCCCCTTGCCTTTTCTGACCCAGCTCACCCTGCAGAGTGATGCCCGGGCCCTAAGCCTTGTACATGTTCATGGGAGCGGAAAGGGCCAGCTGTCCGTTCGGGGCCACCTCCGTGGCCTCATCCTCGAGCAGGCCTGACACGTCGGCATTGGGGATGCTGTCATGGTAGCTGCTGAAGCTGATGTTGTCCTCTTTCAGCTCGATGGTCCAGAAGGGAGCGTTGAGCTTGCGGTTCTGGTACTCGCGGTAGGTGTAGACCCCGCCCACGAAGCCCATGAGCAGCACCACCACCACGATGATGACGGCCAGGACGATGATGTTGAACTGGGTCCAGGAGACCTCCGTGACGGTGGAGGTGCTGTTCTCCAGGGGGCTGCCCAGGCTGGGGGGCAGGGCCGTGGTGGCTGCCGTCCGCAGGCCGGTGGAGTTGGCCACGGAGGTCATGGTTCCCATGGGGGAAGCAGCAGTGCTGGTGGTCTTGACACTGGGGGCTGTTGTCGTTACTGTGGTGAGATCTGGAGCAGGAAGGGTCTTTACATCTGAAAGAAAATGGTAAAGACAAGTTTTTAGGGATACAGATATCGTACAGTGTACAGATCACTACGGTGGGAACAAATGTCTCCATAACATAATTTGACTATGACTATGAAAATGCAAAAGCTCTGCAACAAGACTGTTTACTTCTGGGTCCTTCCTTATTGCTGGGCTGCATCAGCAGACATAAAGCTGAACTAGTCAAATCAAGGTCAGAGGAGTGGTGAATTCACAAGTGATGCTTCTTGTGAAAAGCAGAAATCTGAGCTTCCCCTACAGGCTTCCGCTATGCAAATGTTGATCCAATAATAACCCGGAAATAGATCTGGATAACAGAGAACAGAATAATCATTTTGCATGATGACAACAGGAAATTACAGATGATACTGCTGATATTTTTGGGCGCTATGCATATCCAGCAGTGTGCCCTGCTTTAAGCCCTCTCCTCAGCAGCAGTGTAAGCCCCTTCCCCCCGATCCCCTCGCCCATACCAATGAGGGCACAGGTGTGGTTGAGGGCGTCCCCAGAAAAGCCGCGGGCACAGAGCTCGCAGTGGGCCCCGGCGGTGTTGTTGACGCAGCTCTGGCAGTGACCCGTGTCTGGGTCACACAGACGGGGGAAGGTCACAGGGTCGGCATTCCCGTTGCATTCGCAGGGCAGGCAGATGCTGTCCGAGTTGTAATATCCATCCCTGCACTTGTCGCAGTTGGAGCCCTCGTACTCTGGCCTGCACTGGTCACAGGCCGGCTGCCCGCTGAGTTCTGTGGTGACATGGCAAGACAGAAAAACAATGCACACTTAAATAGCTATTCTCTACACATTGCAGCCAAAGGATGGTGCTGTTTTGCACAAAGAAACACTGGCGGCTCTCTGGGAAGTAAAGCAGTATTATCCAGGTGTACAGTTTTAAAAATTGAAGACTATGTTGGCATTTGCAGTGTCAGCATATGTCCCACTCATAGAGTAAAGTAATAGGTATGCATATTTTAAGAAGGCATCTGCTTTATTTGTACACATGAAAAATACATATTTTTCAAACATTATTTTATGAAAACATTTGGTACATACGTACAGCGTAGTGGTTAAGGTATGGCCACAAAGGCTAGATATTTACTTTTTTCTCCAAAATAGACTATTATTTTTGTTTTCACAATACACTGTTATCGCATTTGGCAGACACTCTTATCCAGAGCGACGTACAACAAAGTGCATACCCATAAGTGCGCTGAAAGACCCTAGAGGGAAGTACAATTTCAACTGCTACCTGTACAACAAAGATAAGGACCAGGGCCTATTTGAATTTTTTTTTTTTTTTTAACAAACAAACAAACAAACAAACAAACAAACAAACAAACAAACAAAGCGACCAAACCTAACTATCCAAACACTGCTTACCTAGCCAACTAAAAATACAGATACACAAAGTAAATCACAGAAAGACAACAATTAAGGTGCACAGGGAGGTAGGTGAGGGACGGGGAGAGGTGCTGCTTGAAGAGGTGCATCTTCAGTTTGCGCTTGACGGTGGGGAGAGATTCTACAGTTCTGACCTCAACGGGGAGTTCATTCCACCACCGTGGAGCCAGAACAGACAGTAGTCGTGAGCGTGAGGTGGAGGTTCTTATTTCTTATTGAAGGTTATTATTATTAACGGAGAAAAAACAACTGCAATCAAGCGTTTGCGATAACTTGCAATGAGTCTCTTACAGCGTTGTGGAGGAATATATATATATATATATATAATTTTATAAAAAATATAATTTTATCAAAATACGTAAGAGTAAAGTGTGCCGCGGCTTACTGGTGCGTCCTCACGCGTCCTTATTGTGGCCGCACTGAATTCTAATATGCGCTTTTTATAAATTATGGACTTGCGTTCATAAAATGCACATGTTCCCTTCACGTTTATTCATTTGTATTGTGAGATGTGTTATGTGTTGAATGTTGAGTTCGCGTGAGTATAAACGTATGGGTGCATACATGCATTTAGAACTCGCCAAACATTTCGCACGCATTAGTTTCATTCCTTAAATTATTCACGCGTTTCTGCAAATACGGTTGTGCTCGGATAAAATATGCATGTTAACCCAAAAGATATGTGCCTTTGGACAATGTCTGTGAGTAAGTTAAATAAGTTATTTATTTAATATACCGTGCTTGGTATAGGCATAGCTTCTTACCGCCATATCGGCTGGCTCTCTTCCTGGTGCTTCTAGGGAAGCGCGCTCCCGTCCTGAGACGGCTATATGGTTGGGTACGTTCGCGATCTGCGCATTTGCGTTATCATAAAATCAATTCTGTGTTGTCGAACACTTACGGTAAGTTTAATGGCATGTGTCCATGTAGTGTTTTAAACATAAAGGCCTGGTGTAGTGTTTGAGTAATAGGTACCCTTTTTAAATGTTTAATACATATTTGTGTTGTGATCAGTAAACACCCCTGTGTTTATGGAATGTCATGGTGTGTGCCAATTTGGGGTGGTCATGCCTTCCTGTTCAAAAGGAAGGCATTGCATTTGTGGAGAGATCTCTATGAAGAATGAACCAATGCCTAGGTTCTCCTCATCCCTCAGTTGTGTGAGGTATGGTCTCATTATTTATTATTTATTATTTATTATTTATTATTTATTATTTATTATTTATTATTTATTAGTTATTAGTTATTATTTATTAGTTATTAGTTATTAGTTATTACTGACTTTATTCAAGTACTTTGGTTTGGCTGATGTAGCCATTTTTTAAAAAAAAATTTCCTTTATTTCCTTTTTATCATTTTTCTGCATTTTCTTGCATTTTGGATGCCTCAACACCTGGTTGTGGAAAAATAAATACCAAGAAAACGTCACATCTGCCTCACAGCTATCTTTTGTGCCAACCTAAAAGACCCTCGACACCCTACTATTTAACAAGCCCCAAATCCAAAACCCAATAATAAAACATATTTTGTCCAAACTATAGACTTTACAAAAATATGGACCAAGTGTCTGTGAAAATCCAATGATTTTCCATGGGCTTTCGAAAAGCATTTTGACACTACAGAACTGCGGTTTTTGGGTGCGGCCATGTTGTACAAATTGGAGCCAGAGGCTGTGAACTAGGGGAAAAGGGTACCCTTCTATGATCCAAGATCAGAGCAGCACTTGACTGACTGGGACAGGCCGCAGGGTTCAGTCTGACAGCAGCAGTGATGGCTGTCCATCACTCTGGCCCACGGCAGCCTGATGAGGTCTGTCTGCCACTGATGAGCACATTCTTCCATACCTGGTGTTTGTCACAGTTACCAACAGATATGTACTCCATAGATGACTGGGACCCACAAGTTCGGTGGTTCAAATCCCGGTGTAGACACAATAAGATGTGCACAGCCATTGGGCCCTTGAGCAAGGCCCTTAACCCTGCATTGCCCAAGGGGAGGATTGTCTCATCTTTAGTCTAATCAACTGTACGTCGCTCCGGATTAGAGCGTCTGCCAAATGCCATTAATGTAATATAATGTACACCATTTCTAAACAGAATCATGGCCATCTGGCACAAGTAGTTGAAGAATGCTTCTATGTAATGCAGCTACTAATTCTGTTGCCAGTAAGCACAATTAGCTTAATCCCCAACCGATAGGAAGAAAGTGTTATTAACAGAGGACAGAAGCAATGGGCCATTTCAGCTCGCCAACAAACTCATTATACTCTTAATTACAAATATGAAGGCAAAAGTGGCAGAGAGACTCTTCCTAGATAGATGGATGAATGGGTGGATGAATAGACATGGTTACCCTGCGCTTTAGCCCTGCTGCAGATTTTGATTTGTACATAGACAATATTAACAACAGCCATTTCTGATTTAAATGTGTATGTGTTCATGTTTGTATGTCATCTTTGTTGAGCATGATGAGAACCCTGCTGTAGAAATTAAGTTAAAATTAATTAATTAATTAAAAAAATAGTTTTCTTGAAATATGTGCTCAAGTACAATTGAGTTTTACAGATATGATTAGGAGCAAGGGAAAGGTTTGTGGATTAATCACATTTCTTTGCTAACCTCCTGAGACCCAGCAGAAGTATTTTATTTTTATATATAATACAAGTGTCTTGGATGTCAAAATATGTTTATTTTATTTATACTGAAATATCCCTTTATCCCTTGTAAAGTACAGTAGTGTGCAGTGATGATTATACACCACCGCGTTTGTCATTGAACAATACTATTGCAGGCAAACAAAAAAATCATTCCCACAATTACATTGGGGTAAAGGTATGGCATTAATCCCATAGACCTTAATACCATTGAGCAAATCCCAGACCAAAATAAATAAATCTCTTTGGAATGAACTTCAAACCATATGGAATGGTTTAATGAGTGAAGAAATAAAATATTATTTTTGTTTTCACAATACACTGTTATCTGTTTACTTATTTTCATCTACATGACCCAATATTACATGAGATAAATACTTGAATAGTACTTGGTTTCTGATTTATCTTCATTGTGTTTAGTGTATAATCATCACTGAACACTATGGTAGGTTCCAAGAAAAAATAATATTTGGTTCTTGGGGTAAACACCAGCGACTTGTATCCCCTGACTTGTGCCAGGTTTTAGGAATATATATATATATATATATATATATATATATATATATATATATATATATATATATATACACACACAGAGTGGCCAAAATTATTAGAACACCTGACAGATCTGAAAATATTGACCTTTTCTTGCCTCCAAAACATGATTTTATTTCATAATGTTCATGAAACATGCAGATGGTTGCTCTGAGCACAACAAATATCAGATGAAGTGAGTCCTACTGTTTTTATCCACTTTTAACTTTAATATTTGGTATGTCCACCTTTTGCAGCAATTATAGCAGCACATCTCTCTGGCATAGTGTCAATATATCTCCTGAGAAAGTCAACACTAATGTTATCCCATGCCTTCTGCAACTCAAGCCAAAGGCTTTCCTTTGAATGTACAATAGATCTGTCCAGTTTATTGTCCAACTTGCCCCAAATTTGCTCGATGGGGTTGAGGTCCGGACTTTGAGGGGGCCAGTCCATCATTTTCAATGTTCCAGCAGATTCCTTCTGTCGCAGGTAGTTCCGGCAAAAGTTAGAAGAATGTTTAGGGTTATTGCCCTCTTGGAAAATAAATCCAGGCCCAATAAGACAACTCCCAGATGGTACTCCGTGCCTCACCAGAATGTTGTGGTATACTTTGTTATCCATGATGCCATCAATTTTCACTAAGTCACCTGTTCCTGAGGCTGAAATGGCACCCCACACCGTAATACTACCCCCTCCGTGTTTAACTGTTGGCAAGAGACACTCATTTTTATATCGCTCCCCCTGCCTCCTTTGAACATATACTCTTCGCTTGTTGCCAAACTGTTCAAACTTGGACTCATCAGTCCACAACACTTTATACCAATCTTCCTTTGTCCATTTCTTGTGTTCTTTTGCTAATTTCTGGCGTTTCACTATATTTTTCTCTCAGTAATGATTTCTTTGCTGCTATTCTGCCAACAAGTCCTTCTTCTCCCAGTTTCCGATGCACAGTTCTTGAAGACCCTGTTGCACCATTAGTCATTGTGGTGTTGATCTCGTGAGGTCTTTCTTCAGTCCTTAAGACTGAGAATTTTGAGATGCTTCACTTGTCTGTCTGAAAGTTTCTTTTTTCTACCTCTCCCCTTTCGGTTCTGGTGTGAATTGGTGGCATCATGGCGGTCTAAAGTGTACTTTACAGTGCTTGGACTGCATCTCAAGTCCTTGGCTATGCGGTGGTAACTCCAGCCAGCATCAAAAAGGGCCTTTATTTGAACCCGTTGCTCACTCGTTAGCTCCTTCTTCACCTTAGCCATGTTCAAAGAGCAACATGTGCTTCAAGACTACTTCTAGAGGCTTTGAATTTATACCAATTGGTGGTGTGGCCTCAGTGACAAAACCCTGATGTTATCAATCACTTAATGAGCAGGATAGGCCTTGTACATTCAAAAGAATCACACATCTGTGTCCTAAGACTCTTGCATTACCATCAATTTAACCACGATCACACCTGACAATGATTACACAGGTAATTTGGCTTCTTCTGTGAAGGAACATGATTGTGTGACATTGACAGTGAAATAGGCCTAGCTTGTTTTTTGTATGGAAAATGACGTAAATCTCCTTATGATGGCTCTATTCTATGGTTTATAGAGCATAATGATGACTTTGTAGATATTTAATTTGTTTTATGGGTATTTTAATGGCCAATTCAACAAAAACAACTGAAACCTCTTAAAATGCCAAGTGCTCTAATAATTTTGGCCACCACTGGATATATATATATATAAAAATGTATCAAAATACGTAAGAGTAAAGTGTTAATCCCCAAATCCAAAAGCCAATAATAAAACATATTTTGTCCAAACTATAGACTTTACAAAAATATGGACCAAGTGTCTGTGAAAATCCAATGATTTTCCATGGGCCTTCGAAAAGCATTTGGCAGCACAGAACTGCGGTTTTTGGGTGCGGCCATGTTGTACAAATTGGAACCAGAGGCTGTACACTAGGGGAAAGGGGGGCCCTTCAATGGGCTTGGAGTCCAGCAGAATCTGAGTGGTGAGTGGTGACTCAGCATGTGAGATACAGTGACACAAACTGTCCCTGATTCGTCCACAAACGATACATTTTCTTGTGGGAAAGAATTATTGACTTGGGTGGCTGAAAAACATAAACTGGAGCCAACTGCACTGGCTCTTATGAGCAACATCTCTCAACAAGACCAGGAAGTCCACTTCAAAAACAAAGCCTGGTTCAAAAACAACTAGCATTTTCCTAACCTTTCAGTGCCAGGTGTACTCTCAAAACTAAAAGTAAATGTCATTAAAAAAAGAAATACCAAGTAACGTGATTGAAGAAATGTATTGTGATTAATATTTTACTGAAAAATATCCAAAACTGACATCAGAGGTGTAATGCCCCAATAGTGAAAAAATTAAGAACTGAAATAATGTATCTAAAACACTTCCAAGGGTCCTTGGAATGTGTGGGATTTTGAGGAAGACATTGCTTCTCAATGAGTGAGAGTTGAGTCTCACAACATTCTAATCTCTTCCTATCTGACAAAGTTCATCCACCTAAATGCATGCTTTCTTACACACAACACAAATCACAAAACTCCAGTAAAGAGTTTGCATTTAAGATGTTAAGCTCTGGGTGTGCCTATTCCTGTGCTTCCCTGTTTAAATCTCAACACAAAACTACACCACACCACCACACACAACTAAGCCTAAAAGATTAAAACTTCCAATCTAATCATGTGCAGTATGGTATGAGTGAAACAGGGCAATATTACAGAACCCGCAGGTGTAGCTATGCTAGTTCATGAGTAAGCACAGTGCAGTGCGGTGCAGTAAAGTGAAGGCCTTGTACCAGGTTTCAGTGACAACACCCTGGTGACACAACCCACAGGTTCAATATAACGACATGCCCTGAGCTAGGGGTGATTTAAGCTATTAGCTCAAAGGGTTCATTTTTGTGAGAGGCCTTGGTTCAAATCTCATCTTGGCCAAGTGTTTCTTGTCACACATGTAAATAACAAAGAAAATGATTTCTTCACCACTGCCTCTTGTTGACACTGCGAAAGATAAGATTTAATTTGACTGAAACAGCCTACTCGTGCACTTAACCTTAAGTAGCACGGTTGGCTTCAGACTCTTCCAACAATCCAAGATCAGAGCAGCACTTGACTGACTGGGACAGGCCGCATGGTTCAGTCTGACAGCAGCAGTGATGGCTGTCCATCACTCTGGCCCACGGCAGTCAGCCTGATGAGGTCTGTCTGCCACTGATGAGCACATTCTTCCATACCTGGTGTTTGTCACAGTTACCAACAGATATCTACGCCATCACCCTCTATGGGGGAGCTGCGTGAATCTCACAGCCACAGACTGGCAACCAGTATCCCAGCAGTGCATGAGCTCTGACCTCACAATGGAATTTAATGAAGATTAATAGACCCAGGAAACTGGCTCAATGTCTCTTGTTAATAAGCTTGGCCATTGCAGAGACACACCAAAAAATTGTGCTCATTACTGACCAATAAATCAGACAGTGACTTGTCATTCTTTTCTGCCGGTGCTGTATGGGAGCTCTGAAAATATAACTGCAGCATTAATCTGCCCATGAGCTACTCCACTGCTGATAGTGTGCCTGCCCTTCGACGGCAAGGCTCCATGATGGGCTTTTTCTCAGCCTAGGGCTCCTAGTGGAGGAGCTGCTTGATCTGATCAGAGCCGGGGGCTCAAAAACCACCTAAAAAACAAAACTGGAAAACAAAAACTGCCTATGTGAGGAAGGGGACTGAAGTAGCTCAGAGGTCATGGAAAAATAAACTAACTAAAATCTAACTTGAACAAGTTAAGAACTGATTAAGAACCCATTGCTTGCTAGCCAGCTAGCTAGCGGGGCTAATGTTGCTAGCCATTCCACTTGTACTGCCCAACTAGCAGAGTTGATGAATTGGCTCCATGGCTGTTTTTTAGACAACTGACAGAAGCTAGGAAGCTAGTTCATCTAACAGCTAGCAAAAGAGAATGTTATTACTTTGATCCAGCAGGCAAACATTTGCTTAAATTAGTTTTTTGTCTTTATTCACAGGTAGTAGAAAACAGAATATCCCACTGGATATTTCCTGTGTACACAAAAGGCCTGCATCATACAATCAGTAGATGTATTTATTACCTTTGCCCTTCTGAGCAGAATATTATTAATAGCACAGGAGCTAGGTAACTAGCTTTGAGTTGGCTGACATGGAAATAGGGCAGTACTCTCACCAGTGGAGTGTAGGCCTTGGTACAGACAGGAATTCTATCTTTAAATTAATCTTGATAATTGTGATTATTATTTTCCCTCAGACCCCAAAGCCCCCCTTACTCTTGACAAAAGATTCCCTCCACCCCAGCCCAGGTAAGCCCATGCATAAATATGGTGCAGATCCATGCAAATAGCTCCCAGAATGCCTGCTGAGAGGTCCCAGGACCCTGTTATGGAAGGAAGTTAAACACGGCTAATATCCCACAAGGTGTTCTGGACATGACTGTTTATCATAAGAATATTATTATTATGAAGATTGTAGAATCCTGTCACAGCAGTTTGTCATAGGGAAAGTGCACAGTTCCACCGCAGGAAATACTTAAACTTCTCAAGGGTTAGGCAAATTCAAAGTTAAGTGGGTGGGTACAGAGGGTCTTGTTTTTCAGGAAATTTTGCAAGATCATGCAAAAATATAAATGACTTTACACAGAACACCCCAGAGAATTACAGCATTTTGAAGGCCTGTTTTCGTTTAGGCGTGTGTTGTGAACTAAAAGGCCCTCCCACTAATTACACATTTGCAGACTCATGGTTCCTTTCACTCTCCCTTTCAACTTCACTCCTTTACACAATGACAAAGAGGCAGAACAAACCAAAACAAAACAGTTCTTACAGATGGGGTGCATATGCTTTCTGCATGTTTTATAGCTGTACTTACTAACTGGATGATGAAGAAAATGAAATGAGGTCAAGGATGCAGGAAGTTGAAGTAAGTGAGCGCTGCCATTAAATTAATGTTGAGAGGCAAAGCAATTACCCTCATGTGCAACTCAAGCACAATTAGCCTATTAAAACATTTCTTTTTAAAACTGACTTCTGAAAAGCACCTGAAATGCACTGCAACCCCAGGGTACATTAACACTTTATTTATATTGTATACTATATGCACTTTCTCATTATGCTCTTCCTTTATTACCATAAATGCTTTTTCATATTTCTCAGCAAATGGCTGCAAGCGGTGGCTCACAGCTTTACCCAGGGCAGACTTACTTTGCGGGTTGCTTCCTTCTGTTCTGAAGGACACACAGAGGTGGGAAATCAACCCAGTTTGCCGGAACTCGGGCAAAAAGGGAAGTGTCACCCACAGCCAGTCTCTCAACCGTCAGAAACAAATGTTAACCTGTGGTCGGCTCAGGACGCCACTTCTTGCTATTGTGCCTTCTCCAGTAGGGCAGTCACACCTTCGATCAATCCAACCAAGCGAGACGAACAGAGCCCCAGCCGTCCAGCGCAGAGTGCAGGACTAAACAGGAAATTCTCCAACCCTGCGTCATTCCCACAGAAAACTGGGCCAGTGTTGGTCAATCATCAACCACTGTTGGCTTCCAGGTCCCCATGGACACAGAAGAAAAATGCTGGTGATGCCAGTAAACTCACAGAGGGAGCAATAAAGCCTGGCTCTGATCCCACATGCCACAGAGACACCTATGAGTCAACTTCCTATGTCTGCCACAGCTGCACGGCAGGTGGCTCCAAGCAGCTCGACAGAGACCGACAGTGGGAGGCTGGGAAGGTGGGTCTATACAGTATCCTCCCATTTTAGTTCCGTGTGAACTCCGCTTATTTAAATAATGGAAATCCATGAGAACATGCCACAACTATGACGTGTGCACAGCTCAGAATTGTTAGTCCAGTGATTTCCACTCAAAAACAATTACTTCTCACTGAGGAATGGAACATTAATTTTGCCATGACAAGCCCATCTGACAGATGATTGCTTTGAACTCCTTAAAGATGAATTGTTGTTTTTAGAGATGTGCTGGTACCAGCAGACAGACACAGATAGAGGTGTTAATGGACATATTTTTGTCATACATTGGAGATTCCATGTTCAGAAAACTGGGCCAGTGTTGGTCAATCATCAACCACTGTTGGCTTCCAGGTTCTCATGGACACAGAAGAGAAATGCTGGTGATGCCGGCAACCTCACAGAGGGAGCAATAAAGCCTGGCTCCGATCCCACATGCCACAGACACCTATGATGAATTGTTGTTTTTAGAGATGTGCTGGTACCAGCAGACAGACACAGATAGAGGTGTTAATGGACATATTTTTGTCATACATTGGAGATTCCATGTTCAGAAAACCGGGCCAGTGTTGGTCAATCATCAACCACTGTTGGCTTCCAGGTCCCCATGGACACAGAAGAAAAATGCTGGTGATGCCAGTAAACTCACAGAGGGAGCAATAAAGCCTGGCTCTGATCCCACATGCCACAGAGACACCTATGAGTCAACTTCCTATGTCTGCCACAGCTGCACGGCAGGTGGCTCCAAGCAGCTCGACAGAGACCGACAGTGGGAGGCTGGGAAGGTGGGTCTATACAGTATACTCCCATTTTAGTTCCGTGTGAACTCCGCTTATTTAAATAATGGAAATCCATGAGAACATGCCACAACTATGACGTGTGCACAGCTCAGAATTGTTAGTCCAGTGATTTCCACTCAACAACAATTACTTCTCACTGAGGAATGGAACATTAATTTTGCCATGACAAGCCCATCTGACAGATGATTGCTTTGAACTCCTTAAAGATGAATTGTTGTTTTTAGAGATGTGCTGGTACCAGCAGACAGACACAGATAGAGGTGTTAATGGACATATTTTTGTCATACATTGGAGATTCCATGTTCAGAAAACTGGGCCAGTGTTGGTCAATCATCAACCACTGTTGGCTTCCAGGTTCTCATGGACACAGAAGAGAAATGCTGGTGATGCCGGCAACCTCACAGAGGGAGCAATAAAGCCTGGCTCCGATCCCACATGCCACAGACACCTATGATGAATTGTTGTTTTTAGAGATGTGCTGGTACCAGCAGACAGACACAGATAGAGGTGTTAATGGACATATTTTTGTCATACATTGGAGATTCCATGTTCAGAAAACCGGGCCAGTGTTGGTCAATCATCAACCACTGTTGGCTTCCAGGTTCTCATGGACACAGAAGAGAAATGCTGGTGATGCCGGCAACCTCACAGAGGGAGCAATAAAGCCTGGCTCCGATCCCATATGCCGCAGACACCTATGATGAATTGTTGTTTTTAGAGATGTGCTGGTACCAGCAGACAGACACAGATAGAGGTGTTAATGTACATATTTTTGTTATACATTGGAGATTCCATGTTCAAGAGTTGCTGAGTTTACCTTAATTTGGTGTTTATGTCTTGAGATCCACAAATGTGAGTTTGTTACCAATTGGAATAATATTTATGTCAAGTGATGTCAACTGACTGTGTTCAATTGACAATTCAAAGAGCTTACCAAGGGCCCATGGCATATGACTCCTGAGAGGTCCAGTCAGCAAAGGCAAAAGATATATACAGTATGTAGGTAGATGGGTGGAAGTATATAGATTTATCCATGAAGCTGCTCCTTCAAGAATAAAAGCACACAGTTCTGGCTGGAACAAAGAGCAGCCATGCATTCCTCTTGAGCCCCCGGCCGAGGCAGATAGTAACACTATGAATGACATAAGCACAAGTGAACACTGAGTGTGGCTGGTTTTAACAGCATTCATGTATTGCACAGGACCCTGAACAGAGACATTACTCCCTGCCAACACACAGGCCACCAGTCACCAGTCTGGAAAAGGCAAGGAAAAAGGCAGAGGAATTGTGATACCATACCAGAGTGAGACCCTTCCCCTTATTGAACCGAGACCTAAATCATGTGCCTCATCTTTATGATTTAGGAGTCATCTTCAAGCCTGGCCCCTTATGGGAAAATAATATGTCTACCAAAAAATGGAGCAGTGGAGAAGTAATGTGACAACATTATGACATTAATAACTTATGAGACTGTGCTATGTTAGGATTACCCCATCTAGTGTCCACAACGGAGAACTGCAATACCACCCAGAACATGGCTGGATTCGATTCCACTTCAATACATTCCCTTACCACATACTGTACATCGCATTATTCATTGTTTATGCAGCTTGGAGAATCATTATACAGTATATAATACACAGTATATAATACAGTAGATAATTGACTCTCTTGACTGAGAGTTTCCTCCCCTCCCCTTTGACCAGTGCCACTCGCACACTCCTGAGACTGACACGCATTGCACCTGGTCCCCCCAGTAGAAGCGTTAGATAAGACACTCGCTCCCCCCCACCTTACTCGTAGAAAAAAGTACGGATGAAAGTGCCATTGTTCATTCCGGGCTCTGAACAGGGGCTTTCAGGCTCCCCGCACACCGACCTGACAGCCGCTGAATAGCCACAACGGGGCCGTGGCGGTAAGCAAGCAGAGCCGGCCCTGTGTAGTGTCTGAGTAATTACGCTCGTGTGCCGGTACAGAGCAGGCAGTTACTGACCTTTCCCCTCTTCTCTGGCCCATTTACAATTCACATAAACTCTGTCCCTGGATGTTTCTCTAACATGATAATGAGCATGTTGTGTATGTCAGTGAGACCTCACCGCTCAGTTGTCTCTGAGTGGCTGTGCTCAACGGGGATGCAGTCCCAGTGGATTCCCTCACCAGTGAATTAGGGAAGAGAGCTACCCTCCCTGCCACCACACCACACCCCCATTGATGAAATAGTGCAGAAGGAGTGTACATTTTGACATTTTTACTGCCTGGGCCTCTGTTCCCTCAGCTGGGGACTGTTGCAGGGGGGGCCACGGATCACTGAACACCAATGAGTCACTGTGACCCACCCTGGCCAGTCCCTCGTTAGGACCCCCGCTATTTTCAATTCCCACCTTTCCAGGCTGCATGAAGCAGTCAGGTGAACACTGCCTTCATCTTCTGTTTCATATTGATCACAACGGGAATAAACAAAGAAATGATGCCGTACTGTAAGTGGTTGGAGCTGATTTACATTTGTACACACTGCACTTTTCCATCTTTAGACTTTTATGAACTGACACAGGGCATGGAAGACGATAACCATCTATGACCGAACCCCCCTGTCATGCTGTGAAAGTGTAACAGGGCTAGCCCCATAAACTTTATCATGGTCATGGCTCTTAGAGACCAGCTTCCTGTAATCTCATTGCATATAGTTTTAGGTTATAGTTTAAGATTTTGGCAGAATTGTGCCATAATGCCCAGGCCAGTGATTCAGCTGGTGTGAATCGATATGTCCACCTACACAAGGTCATCAAGATTTGAAACTGACCTGGAATTTGGCACACCTATCTCACACCTACAGTATCTCACATCAGAGTGACAAACTGGTCAGACTTCACTGCAGAAAACAACAAAAAAAGGCAATCTCAAAGTATTATAGTCTTATATTTAGACTTAAAATGTTGCTTCTATCTTTTTTTGCTAAATAATATAAAGATATTGCCAATGGGGTAAGACAATTTCACTTGTCAAGCAACAGTAACTTAAGCTAATGTTTTCTACATCAGAGGAAAAAATAAGATTTTATGCCTCATTGCAACCGCTTGATTGATACACGTTTTCTCTAACTCTTTTTCTGTGAGAAAACATGGCTTTTTCAGTGCCTGCTAGAACAGTTCATCATGAACGGACAATGGAGTGAGAGATAGTGAACGACAGCAGTGAAATACTCATCTGTTTTAGGCTGGCTCTGTGTCAGATACAAAGCGGGTGGATGTCAGATATGAATAAGATGTGCTCCAGAAGAAGCGGGGGCAAGTCTTCACAACTAACAGGCAGAGGCAGTGCACAGGCCTACCACATAATGACAAAAAGGCATCAGGCTGCATCAAAACAATTGGACCCCACGGAACTA
Organism: Conger conger; assembly: GCF_963514075.1. Taxonomy (NCBI): domain Eukaryota; kingdom Metazoa; phylum Chordata; class Actinopteri; order Anguilliformes; family Congridae; genus Conger; species Conger conger. The sequence continues at coordinate 32,504,261 of NC_083770.1, forward strand.
ATCTATAAACATGTCACTTTCTGAAATTGAGAGTTGGTAAGGCCCCGCTCCCCATTACTAACCTTCATGACCACTGAGCACATTGCATGGTTTCATGTTGAAAAACATGATATGTTGATTGCTCCATTACTGCCTGGTCTTACTCACTAGGAATCCCTTGGTTGGATAGAGATTGAGACTACTTAAAGTGTTGGAGATGCAGTGCGGATAACAGCAGGATTGCTGTGGATGTATGCAGACTTTACACATGCAGTCCTGGTCAGAGAATTCTGGTTTACTCTGTCACTCACTGTCCATCCAAAAAATGAAAACCTGCACACTGCAATCTCCTTATACTACCGTACACATGCTACCCCAAAAAACAACAACATAAAATATAAAAAACCAAGAAAACCAAAATTAAAAACTGCACATTTGTAGTACAGAATGACGATGGACAAAACCCCCTGTGCACGTCAGAGCGTGCTACACATGCGCCACCAGAGTTTAGCATGGGGCAAAACCAGAGTATACTGTACACATATTTCAGAAGGACTGAATGAAATACAAATACAGAGCAATAGGAAAACAGAAGGCCCTGCGCTGCTCAGACCACCACCTGCAGCTGATTACAGTCAGTTCTGACGGGACAATAATCCACTGTGTTCGGCAGAGATGGCCTGAGTTGAAACAGGAGGGGCTGACCTTTAGATTGACAAAGCTGGCTGATGAGCAGGCCCCCGCACCTCAGGTGGGTGGGCTATGCATGGGAGGAGGGTGTCTGTCCATTTTATCAGGCTGAGTCTCTCTCTTAATGTTGGTTCAGCTCCGGGGCAAAGGATACAAAGGTTAGGGTTAAATTCCGGACAGGCCTGGACAGCAGAAGGGTCAGTTACATAACTAGGCCCTGTGCTAGATAAGCTTCAAGAGTCAGTAAGAGTGTCCACAAATTCAGACTGCCCTGCCGATAAAAACAGCTCAAGCTAGAAACAGCTGGGAGCTGGTTCACCAGTTCAGACCAGCTCTATACTCAACATGGTTTGACCAGCTCAAGCTACTGTATGTTTTGAAACAGCTTGTAAGCTGGCCATAGCTGGTTTTTATACCAGGGTGTCATATTAATGAGGACTATCTTACACCTGCACCTCTGAGACTGCAGCATTTATTTATTCAACTGAAGGATAAACACATTGCTGACAGCCTAACGGGTTGATCTGCATCATTGACTGGTGAAATGATATATGCGGTTAGCTAATGCGGCAGCTCGTAAGCTCGTAAGGAGCTGTTTCAACATGTCTGCTCAGGCAGCCTGCTCAGACACACTCTGGCACAGGGGTTCCCTGCGCGGTCCTCCCTGGTTCTCACAAATCTTCCGCAGGTGCGCCATGTAGGAATTCCACCAAGAAATAACCTTTCTTAATTTGCTGAGATCTCCGAGCTCACCAAAGCAGGGAAATCACATGAGGGAAATTCAAACGCTGAAAAGGTCTCGGGGAATTTCTTTTATACTATTAATGGAGCACAGCAACAAAGAACAAGGAGCAAGTGATATCTCCATGAGAAAACCTGCTCTGTTACACCTTTGCCTGAGGTGTCCCCCAGACACATGTAACGCACAGAAGCCCCAATGAAACAGGAAGAACCTGAAAGCCCCCCCATCCTCCAAATGCATGTTTCATGACATGGGTGCTAGTCATTATTGAAATAGAAGCTCATGTGCCAGTAAGTTCAAAAGAAAATATTTAAGCAGGGTAACAGCTAATGTAAATATAATGTATGTATTATATATATAACAGCTCAGTCCTTGAATGCAGAAGAGTGGTGTAAACGTCAAGCAAACCCCATCTGTTCATTTTATGCTCACAGTATTTATTATGACAGATATTTACATCAATGCTCCCTCACACACACATACTCAAAAACATGTAGACTGGGCATGCACACTGATGCACACATAAAAACACATGCACACTAGGCATACATTGGTTAACTGAATAATAGATTTGCAAAACCATAGAAAAGAACCAGAGATTGTCATTAGGTACATAAAGACATATGCCAGTAGGTCTGACACCTTTTTTGTTATGCTTAAAAGTCTAGCAGTCAGATTTTGTAGCAGCTGCAGGAGAGGTAATGCATAGCCTAATAAGAATCATCCCTTCAAGCCGTCAGGCAAAAATAAGCCGAAAGCATATCTCTGACGTAGACACAAACACACACACAGAAACACACACTCTCTCACCCATACACACACAAACACACACTCTGATGCATACACACGCACCCACACACAAACAGAACACACACACTCTCACCCATACACACGTACCCACACACAAACAGAACACACACACTCTCACCCATACACACACACACACACACACACTCTCAACCACACACACACACACACGCATACACCCACACATACGCACACACACGCACACACACACACACACACACACACACACTCTCTCTCAACCACACACACACACACACACAGATGCATACACCCACACATACGCACACGTACGCACACACACACACACACACACACACAGTTGTGCACATACATATGAATCAGTGTAAAATGTGCGCTCAGGTAAAGGGCAGAGAACAGCACAGTGTGATGATAGAGAGTGATTTCTGCCCAGCTCTTGACAGCAGCTGCACAGCACTGATCAGCACAGGGCCCCTGCATATGGACGGGCTCATTACTGGGAAACCGACCCACCTGCTGCTCTGGGTCTTTCCCCACCTGTGCCTCTCCCATTCTAAACTACATCCACCTTACCTCCAATACTGTCCACCTGCTCCTCTCCCATTCAAAACCACATCCACCTTACCTCCAATACTGTCCACCTGCTCCTCTCCTATTATAAACCACATCCACCTTACCTCCAATACTGTCCACCTGCTCCTCTCCTATTATAAACCACATCCACCTTACCTCCAATACTGTCTGCCTGTCGCCTGCTTCAACAGGATCACTGCAAAGAAGCTGATTGGATATGGGTCAGGCAAGAACTCCTTTGGTTTTTAGGGCCACTACAATACTAATGGTTTTATGGGTGAGAGACTGGGCTAGCAGATTGGAAATAAGCACTGACATGAAATGTCTGAAACTTCCCACGAGGCCAGGCCAACATTCTATATTTTGATCCCTTTTTTCAAGCATTTTGTAAAATGCCAGCTGATCTCCACTGCAGTAAAGCAAGGGGGTCATCGGGTCCTGGGGCAGTCCCAGAGAGACACTCCTGCTACCTGCCCTCCCCATCACATTTGACCCTTTTCTCTTTGTAAAGGAAGAACAGGACAGTCAGCCTTCCTTTTGTATTTTCTGCTTTATTCACACAGGCAGAAAACAAAGAGTCGCATAGAAGGCACCATAACTGAACATCATGGAGGGGTGGGGGGATGGGGTTGAATATAGCTTGAGAGTCGGCTGCCCTACGGACTGCACCACACTTCTCACCTTCTTTCATTTTAACAGCAGAAACGGAGCTAACCTATCAGCTCAATGGGGCATGACTCAATGCAGGCTCCTCTGGGGGGTGGAAGATGACTGTGGGTGGGGGCGGGAGGGGGTTCATTGTTATATTGTTCAACTACAATACGCCTCTCATTGTTGGCCAGTTCTGACAGAGCCTCTGTTGCAAAGGCCAGAGTTCTGAGAACTAGTTCTAAAGAGAACTAGTTCTAAAGCTGGATTGCTATCGTACTTCATGTTTAAATCTAACTATGGAAGATTCACAAAGATGAAAACTGGTGAAATGTCCCCAGATAACCCAGGAAAAGAAGGGCTTTCTGTTCAGTCTTTATTATAGCTGCCTGATTCGTTATATTATGGGGAACATCTAGGGGTTCACAGATTGCTTCCTACGCAACATTACATGTGTTGTAAAGGAACATTCACTTGACACAGTGTATATAATTAGAATATAAAATGGTCACAGATCATCAGTTAAAAACGTACTGCGTGGTGTTTCATGCCTTTTGTCCATGTTTAAGCAATTTAATTTGATATGATGCAAGCAGAACATGTGAACACAATTCGCACTGATCTTACACAACGTCTGAATACTCATAAAAATTAAAGCCCACTGCTGACTCATGACAACAAGGGTAATGTTCACATCAGGCCTACCTCTGACCCAGAATCCCACCTTGTCATGATACGTGATGAAGGATCACAGTCTGCACATAGAATTGTAATCTATCTATATGTAATCTAATGATGCCTGAACAAGGGTTACAATCTGTCATGACAGTTGTATCAATCCACATAAATAAGGACACCTTTTCATGGTTTCCATAATCAAACAAGAACAACTGAATTTCACTGCGATTACCTCTGACTGAGCTGAACTTAAACAGTAAACTCCCAGGTAATAGCATATTTGCTGGTTTCCACACCCTCAGGGAAAATGTGACAACAAATTCTCTCAAGGCAAATGACAGTTTGGGCAGTCTACAAAGATAAATATGATGTAATGATAAGTAAACAATGTGGTGTAACCTGCCTTTGTGTAGCACAGACACCGGATACACAGGGCATGCGTCTGACCCACATCCACAGGCAGGGAGGGGAATCTGACACCTGAGCCCCAGAGGTGGGCAGCCCTGTGCTCTGCTCCACTGGGAGTGGACTCTTGGAGGATACCTCTCTGTATCAATAAGGGAGTTGCAGATCTGGCACAAGCCAGCCTGAACAGACCTAAAACAGGATTACATATGATGTGGGATGGTTATCAGGCCACGCTAGTGAACAGTCAGAATGGGGTGCCATTGTACCATGTTCTCATCACCAGGGGGCAGTGTGGAGTGTCACAAGTCCTGCATCCATTGAACCGATTGCAGAAATGAGAAATAATCACATCTTGTGAATGCACAGCACTTTTGTCTGTTGCCCTTGAAAAATAACTGTATCACTGAAATCTTTTTTTTAAATTGCACATTCTAAACAAAGACAAAAGGAGAGATGAAAAGTAAATACTGTTGCAGTCTAGAGAAAGCTATGAAACACTGAACACTGGGGCACACACACACACACACACACCATACAAAGAGTACTGCTTGCACACATTTGCATGCATTACAGTAAATACTTTACACCCAATCTGCTGCATGGTACAGCAGGAGAGATGTACAGTAGCACCAAACTGAGCAGAAGTGTGTCTGGCCCTAAAGACAGATGATAGCCTGTGGACTAACAGAGCAACAGCATGAGGAGACCTGGCTGACTTAAACCGACCGCCACTACAGCAGGACAAGAACTGCGTCCCTCCATTATCGAGTCCTGGTCACAGGCCGCAGACATAGCCCGGATCTGGGAGCATGACTAGAGCACTTAGCATAAACCTTTACTGACTCAAATTGCAGTGTGTAAGTCATTCTCTCAGGTCCGCTCCCTTTCGGACAGCTACTGTTCTGACGGCAGGGGCTGTGGTCTGTCTGAGTTGACAGCCTCCAGTGAGATGGCGCCTTGATGTTTACCTGCTACACAGATACCCTACCCTGGGGCAGCTTCCACACAAACACCAGGTGACCAGAACTACCCTTTTCAGCTCCACCCTGGGTACATTCTGCTGACATTATGTGCTAGGTGTTTGAGTCCAGTGACATGCACATGCACACGCACCTGCACACGCACTCATATACACGCACACACACCGACGCACACACACACACACACACACACACTGAAACAGGCACAGCATATGAAGAGGCTCACAGCAGAGGAATCAGACAGAAAATCTAAGATAAGCTATGTTTTTTTGTTCCCCTTTTACCTCCCCAATGACTCCTACATGCCCGTCTCATTAAAACTTTACTCTGCCGAATGTGCTAACTAATGAGGCTGGGCTATAGAATTCCATTAAGGATTTTTACTGGACAAACGCTGTTACCAGCAGCTAACAGATATCTGCCACCTCAATTTGTATAAGAACCACAATGCTGGCTGAACTTTGAATGGAAGCTGGGGACAGGCCCAGGGACTCATACAAACTCAAACTGTTACAGCTTGTCATTTAATGATGCTTACTTCTTGCCACAGGGAAACTGCACACTGCTGATGAGCCCGGGGCACCATAAGTGTCAGCACACAGCTTAAACAAAAGTTTGGCTTTATCTAATTGGCACCGGGTTCCCTGACAGCAGGATTTATTCTGTTATTGTGACTAAAGGCAAATTAAAGTGGGACGAAGAAAAAAAGACAGTGGCTAAGGGGGAATTTAATGAAAAGAGCACTGAGGAATAAAAAACTTTCTGGGGAGACACATGAGAACCCGGGAGGGAGATTCTGGCAATGCAACAGAAGTGAACCTCCACCAGCAGACCACTGAAATGTACACTTAGTGAGCAATTTATTAGGTAGACCTGTACATCAGCTTGTTACTGCAAATATTTAATCAGCCAATCATGTGGCAGCAACTAAATGCATAAAAGCTTGTAAACGTGGTCAAGAGGTTCAGCTGTTGGTCAGACTAAATGTTAGAATGGGGAATAAATGTAATCTTTGACAGACTAGGTCTTAGACTTTGACAGTGGAATGATTGTTGGTGCCAGACAGAGTGGTTTGAGTATCTCAGAAACTGCCGATTGTCAAGCACAACAGTCTCTAGAGTTTACAGAGAATGGTGTGAAACAAAAAAGATCCAGCATGTAGCAGTTCTGTGGGCAAAAACACGCTTATAATGAGAGAGGTCAGAAGAGAATGGCCAGACTGGTCAAAGCTGACAGGAAGGTGACAGTAATGCAAATAACCACACCTTACAACATTGGAAAGCAGAAGAGCATCTCTGAACACACACAATGCGTCAAACCTCTAAGTGGATAGACTACAGCAGCAGGAATTCGTCTAATAAGTGCTCACTGAGTGCAGCTATGGATGGAAGTCCTGCTATACAAAACTTTGTATACAGTAGAGCAGAGTAGGGTAGTGTAAAGCCAATGTCATGTTTAAAAGGCAACTGTTTCCTATCCACACATATAATAATAGGAAATATGCTATACTGCATGATAAACCATAATAACACTGTAAGCAATTCTAGAAAAAAATACTCCATGCAAAAACATGTAACATGTAACATGGTGAATCAGGCTGGGAGATGGCAGGTTTGAATGTGTATACCCACTGTGCCTAGAAGACTTGCAACAGAGAGAGGTTTTGAAACTGAATCTGCATGCATTCCCTGACTCTGCAACAGAAGGCCATCTCTGGCTCTGCTCTTGCTCGGTCACACGTTTATAAGTACTTTAACCCCCATCACTGCCCAGCATCATGTGAGATAAGAGAGTACAGATAGAGAGATATCAGTTCAGGAAGGCTTGAGCCTGCTGTTACCACAGGCATCGATACAGAGCCTGTGGAACGTGATGATTAATCTATGCCCTGCGTACCCAAACAGCCAGCTCTTTCAGGGGAAATCTACGCGGCCATTCATCACCCTGGGGAAAGCTGTCCTCCAAGCAAACTGATAAAATGCTGACTTTGTGTGAATCTGTGCACGGATGTGTAAGCGTGTATGTGTGTATACATTTTCTCCCTATGTGCATGTGCGTGTGAGGGCAATAAAGTGCAGCGTGGCAGTGTAGCATAATGATTAGCTTGGATCGCAGCTCTGAAGGTTTTAGATTTGCTTCGCTTTGGTAAGATAGCCTACTTCACCTCAGCAAAATTTTCCAGCTGTATAAAAATAGTGTATGTGCAATACATAGAATTTAAGGGTAACACTTTACAATAAGGTTAAATTAATTGACATTAACAAATATAGTCATTAACTAACTACTGAGAAGCTAATTACAGTTTTGTTTATGTGTTTATGCATCATTAATTCATGTTAACAGTGACATTTGCCAATTCATAGTGGAATGAAAAAAACAGTTGATGTATTTATTAATGGTTAACTCATGAGAAGTCTAACCTATGGTTTGCTAATGTATAATTATTAATGTAATAGTTTATAGTTGCCAAATACATGAACTAATGAAAAGTTCATTTCTGTATTTGTACATCAAATCATTCATGTTAACAACATTAGTTAACGCAAATTCATTTTTTGTAAAGTGTGACCAATGTAAGGTGCTCTGGCTAACTGTAAAACTGTGTTAAACCCAGTAGCTAGACATGTTGTGCAGACATGCTAGCCTCACAGGCTCACAGCAGGAGAGCAGTGCTGTCAATGTAATTGTGGTACAGTAGCCATGTAGCTGTAAGGTGGGTATTGGGCAGAGTAGACTGGCATTGTGTGCCCGCAAAGACCTTATCAGCCGTTACCAGCTCACCGACGGCTAAGCCTATGCCTTTCTGTTTACACATTACAGTGGTCTTCTGGGGATTTATCTGACTCCCTCACCCACTACCCCCTCCTGATATCAGCACAGCCATAAGGCATCTCACAGTTTCTATTATGCAGGGCTACGCAGTAGTGTTTTTGCACTTGTCACTGTTGCTAGGGCAACCTCTGTCTCTCACCCCCCCCCCAACCCCCCCAGTCTCTCTTAAGGCATCACACCCCCCCCGCCCAAGCTCCAGTCAAATGTATGGCCTTTTGTGCTTGGTCTCTGCATGCAGAATTCATTAATATCCATTCCGCGTGTTCGACTAATGGCTTCTTAATGAGGAACCAGCATCGGAAGAGAAAACTGGTCCCTCCACCTGCTAAATGTATACAAGTGCACATACATGGGGGCAGACTGAATAATCTGCATATGTACATCTGTTACATTTTAATGGACAGAGAGAGAGAATGAGAATGATAATTCAATTCAATGAGAAAAATGTAATAATCAAAAACATGTAGCCCACTGCATCTCTTTGAATACTGTACCAGCAACTGGAAACTATGCCAACTAGGAAGTGGGAGCTGGCAATATTGACCAGCTGTAATTATGACAGACAGAGAACTAGAGCAGATAATTCACCCTGTGAATCTGGGATGTGGATTACATAAGTGATCTGAATGCGCATGACTCGGAGAAAAGCAGCACACAGGAATCCAGGAGGACTGGATTAATATACTCCCCTGATTGCTAGGCTAAATCTGCATCAGCGACACTTTTAGAACACAAACAGGGCACGGGCATTCATCTGCTCAGCAATCAAAGCTGCGCACTGCTGCTTGTACACTGATGCGGTTCCAGCCATATGGAGAGAGGAGGACAAGGAAACAGTAAGATGTCAACATTCGTACTCTTCATGAAAAACCAACTGTCATTTTGAAACATTTTCTAATTAATTTCCACAAAAGCTCCTTGTTTACAAATTTAAAAATGATACAGCTCTCTGGAAACACAACTAAGATAATCTTTTGAAACAAATAAAATGTATAATCCATAACAGCAAGAGCATCCCCATGAACACACTTGAATATTAAATGAATATTAAAAGGGAATATAATAACCAAAACACAAAATCTTTCATTTTCATCTTCGGGAAAAACACTCAGCAGTTTTAAATCAGACTTCAGACAAGTCACTTAATCCTACAACTCCTCTTCAGAGTTAGATAGCTTTGTCCGCATCTCACTGATAGAGTGATACTGATTAATAATACAGGGATGCACAACTCTTTTAGTATAAACTATGCAAGTTCTAAGTATAAACTATGCTGGTTCACTCCTGTACTTGAGCACAGTCAAATCTGGACAGAATTGCAGTTTGCGACAGTAGCTGGTACTTATACAAATGCCAGATCAAGATATGATTAGAAATTTAATTACATAATTAAGCGCAGAAGTTGGCAGAAGCACAAGTTCCTGAAACAGTTCAGCCCTTGTTGTGCAGCCTGGGTGTAATCAATATTTATAATCAACACTCACCTTCTCTGTTCTACAGAGGACTTATGTAATCAGTGTTACGCACTCCATCCTTCATTTGGATGATTTGTAATTATCGTTGCATAATAATTCACAGAGCAACTAACTCATTTATATACAAACAAGGGCAAACCAACAAGTGACAGGCAGGTGTAGCCAGCATCAGTCAAAAATGAGATGCTCAAAAGCCAGGAGCAAAGACCTCGGCAGTAGGTGAAACTGGAATGGTTGAAAATGTGAAGTCACATCATGGGTCTCATGAGTCCCCACAATGCGAAATGGTCTTGGTGTGACACTGCCTGCCTGGTGAACCATAGCAGGATGCCCCACACCCACATTGTCTCTCACCCACGCATGCAGTTCCATGGCAGTGCTGGACGAGTGTGATCTACAGACTTGCAGCTTCTCCAGGCAAACACAGCCCTTGGGCCTTCTCTCCACTACACTCCATTCAACTCCACTCAACTCAACTCAGGTCACAGCTCCATGGCTGTTGCTGGGTAGCTGCAGCCAACTGGAAGCCACCAGAAGACCCAGGACAGTTTCTGATTGGTTGCATCTGTGGAGGGTTGGGCCTGCCTGTTGTGAGTCATTGTTAGGGAAAGACACTGAGGAGGGAACTAAGATGACATGAGTATTTTTGTTCCTCCTGAGCAAACCCTCACACTTAGACCTATTTTTAGTTCCAAAACAGTACATTTCACTGAAGGTCAATGATAGAAAAAGACCCAAACCATTCCCAAAACATGTCCAAGCGTCCAAGTAAGAATGTTACATAACAATCAAGGACAAATCTGTTTTGAACTGGGCTAGGAGTGGATGTGTGGGTGGGTTGGTTCAGATGATTTAGATTTGTGTTACCACAAACACTTACATAGATTACATTCGCATATCATCCATTTAGTGGTATTTGCTAAAGCAATTCAGGTTAATCACCTTGCTCAAGGGTAGAACAACAGTATTACATCAGGGATTTGATGTGTTACAAGACACGTTTCCTAAAAGCCACACTAGTGCGCATGTATTGTGCCGATTCCAGAAGAAGTCACACTACCATACTTGGCCATAATCTGAAGGACCCTCCATACACCATATAAACAACATCAATCTATTCAATTTACGGAAGAACAAAAAACATTTCCAAACATTCAACAGCATGACGTAAGTCTACTGCTGATGAATTATGTTTAGATGTACTGACGAAGTGCACCACTGAGCCCAGTGCGTCTCCCTGTTACTCAGTGATGCAGGTCACACGTCGACTTCCACAGTCAAATCTGCACCGCACACACCCATAATGCCTGCCAGTCATGGCAACACTGTCTCCTGGGAGCAGACTGCAGCTCTTCAGAGAGGAGGCACGGTGCAGCGACACAAATATCACCTCCACACACCTCTGTGCTAAACCACATTCAGTGTTAATCCCGTCAAAAGGCTGAGATTTCAGCATCTTCCCTCTCTCGTATATTTTCAGCACTGACAGCTATACTGCCACCATGTTACACAGTGTGCAATGCAATGGGAGTGATACCTGTAAATACACATATTTAGCAGACACTGACATATAGGAAAGTGCTTCTTTGTGTTTCCAAGAGGCTGATAATGGCACTGCATTATCTATACTGCTTCTCTCTCTTTCTTTCTTTCTCTCTTTCACACACACAGACACACAGACACACACACACACACACACAGCTACCTGCACCTGTATGCAGCCGCCCCTATAAACATGACTCAGCTGATGTCAGCAGATAGACCCAGAGACGGATCGTCTGACAGCTACCACCTCCCAATGTCTTCAACAGGGAGGAGATGGGCAATACGCATTGCTGACCACAAGTAAAAGAAAGCCCTAGCAATGCAAAAGATAGACAGATATTTAAAGAGGGAGTGACTTTGTGAGTAAAAGAGAACTAAAGAAAGAAAAAATAAAATAAAAACAGCATCTCACTCTCCCCTGTCTAAATATAACCTTTCTCTGCCCTCTCCTTCAAAAACAACATCCTAGCAGCACTCTTGGGGGTGAGACAGGACCCCCCCCTTCACACCCCATACATGCCTGCTACATCACATTCAACCAGAACACCACAAAATAAGGAGATGCCCCCATTGCAGCAGGTGCTACATAAAACTGAAAAAGATAAACAAAACACGTCAGGGCTGAGTCCTCTCGGCTCTGTCCCTGACCGCTGGCGCGAGCTGAAACGCCGGGTTAATTAGGCGCTGGACAGTAACAGGGGACTCACCGATGTGGCAGGTGCCTGTGGAGGTAACCGTGGAGCAGGGGCAGGGGAGACAGCCGTCTGTCCGGGCAGTATCCGGCCTCCTGTAGAAATTGTACTTGCATTCTTCACAGCTGGGTCCTTTTGTGTTGCCTTGGCAGTTCAAGCAGATGCCTGAAAGAAAAGAGGGAGAAAAAAACACTGTTAGCTTACATTGAATAGGGAGGGATGAGCTCGGGAGGGAAGGAAAAAAGTGTTGGAACAGTACCTAATGTGGTTTTAAAGTGAAAATACTAGGACAAGGAAAGAGCATATGTATGTGCACGAGGGTGAGATAACTAGCTAGCAAGTTGTTGACAACAGAACTCTTAGTATAGAGCACCAAGAATGGCTTCTACTAGAAAGCAACTACCTGGTACAGGATTTTGAAATTTGCTAGTGAACTTTTAAGAGGTTATAATACCACAACAAAGTTAGAACTTAGATTCAGAGGAAGGTGACACATTTCCACCAAATAGTTTTCTGTACAAGAAAAGCAATAGTCAACCCTTTAAAATGCTTTACATTCTGGTGTATATGGCACATATGTATGCCAATTTTAAAGGGACAAAAAAAATAATCTGAACAGTTTAGCTCAAACACCAGCTGAAGCATTGAAACTTTGTGGGCACCAAATGTGACATTAAACACTACCATTTTTCTGTGCATTCCCCCCCCCCCCACCCCCCCACATTTAAGCAAAGTATCCCTTTTTTCTCACATTTAGCAAAATAATTTACACATTTCCTACATTTACAATCTTTGGTGTAAATGTTAAGTGTGCTACTGCAAAATTATATACATAAGCTAAATGTATAATTATTTAGTGTTTTTTATTATTTAGCTAAATATTCATGAAAATGTATAAAACATTTAGCTAAATTAATAAAACATGTAGCTAAATGTTTCATACAGTTAGCCAAATCAAAAGTGTCAAAAGTTCATTTGTAAAGCCTATTCATTTATAAATATATGAAACTTCACAAATATTTAGCTAAGTGATTGAAACATTTAGCAAAATGTTTTATACAAATATTTCTTTAGCTAAACATTTCATACATTTAGCCAAATATTGCACTAAATGTTCCATACATTTAGCTAAATGTTTCACACATTTAAAAAAAAATATATATGTTTAGCTTAATGTTTATACATTAGCTAAATAATAAAAAACACAAAATAATTAAATATTTTGCTTAAATGTGAGAAAAAGTACACAGAAAAATGATAGCGCTTAACATCGTATTTGGCACCCCATAATTTCTTGCCTTAAATTCCAAGGCAAAAGCTCAAATTAACACTAACTTTAATTCCGAAATAGAGACATGGAGACTTCTAACTTCTAGAGTTTTAAAATCCTTCCTTGTTTAGAGATTTTTCTTTTGGTAAATACAAATAACTATGACAGTATTGGGACAATGACATAATTGGCTCTGCACTCCAGCACACTGGATTTGAAATAAAGGCAGACTATCAGCTTTAATTTGAGTGTATTTACATCCATATCAGGTAATGCACATTGCAATTACAGCCCTTGTTATACATTACTTTAGGGGGGAGAAAAGTTATTGGAACAATTGGCTGCTCAGCTGTTTTGTGATATTAAATTGTGATGAAATTATGGTGGAATGTGTAATTCCCCACTGTAAAAAGGGATGGGCTCTGAATACTTTCGAAAACCACTGTATATTGTCCAGTTTTGCATGAATTGAAATAGTTTTTATAAAAAGTGGAGAAACTCTGCATGATGCAAACCATCAGGGAAAGTAGTATGCTGCGGAAGTAGTATTATGCTTATGTATGTACAGTATAACTGCCACTGCAGCTGGCTCACTTGTTGATGATGTGATTGCTGCCAGCAGCAGCAGGATGAATTCTGAAGTGTACAGAAACATCTGCTCAGACCCAACCAAATGCGTCTGGTGAGCGTCTGGGGCACAAAACTTTCCTTTAAACTAATATTTAATCTCAACCTATTTTCATTCATTTATCTTCTGTATTTTGAATTACCTACCCAAATCTACCCAGTCCTGTATCTCTTGTATTTTGCAAATATAGAGTTCGTATGAGCTCCTGAGAGTGTAACTCCATCTAAATGTTCAAGAATGTTCTTACTCTTATTTCTTGCAGGTGTAAACTTCACCTCAATATTAAGCTGGGCATTTGCATTAGTTCCTGGGAAGGTTAAATCCACATTAGTTAAATCGTCCATAGGAAAGCCTTTTTATTGGCTGCTAAAAATGCACATTTCAAATGAGATGGTGTATGCAAACAGCCAGAGCCCAGTTAACACATACACTGACTCATTCAACACATCACATGCTGTGGGAGGCACATTTGATGGGGTTACATAAGAGTACTGCATTCAGCAGTTCCATTGCTCAGCCCTTTATATCAAATGGCAGCTTTAACAAAGACTTTGATCACTGGCTCTTGCAGGACAGTTGGATCTTTTGTGCAATGCTACAGGCTACTATTACCTTTCTAGTTTTTTCCCCTCTTTTTCAGATTTTGGCAGCATTTCAAAAAGGAGAACATTCAAATATGGAAAAAGCAACGGCTGCTTGTTTTCAAAACCAGTAGTGAAGAGTTTGATGGGCTGATGAAAGCAGCAGTATAATGCACAATTCAAATGTTAATAAGCAGATGCAGGCTGCAAATACAGGCCAAGACACCTGGCAATTGGAGTTGAGAATATGCATTAGCAGAACATACGATCATGTGTATAGGGGCTCCAGCAGCAGCAGGACTGTCTCTTAGGGCCACAGGGGGCTCATGAAAGGCAAGAACCTGGGTCAAAGGGCAACATTATGCACAAGCGCACACTTTTACACACACGCACACACACACACACACACACACACACAGGCACAAACAGGAATATACACACATGCATACACACTCATACACATCACACATACACACGTATATGCATACACATGCACACACACACACACACAC